>NC_143255.1:113684634-113984634 GCF_984573655.1 Nuphar pumila | reverse complement strand
CCGACTTTAGATATTTGGTAGTGATATGACCTGCTTGAACCATATCTCTTACATAGTGGCAATCAACCTCAATGTGCTTTGTTCTCTCTTGAAAGACAGGATTGTTCGCTATATATGTGGCAGCCTTGTTATCACACATCATGGTCATAGGAGAGGAAACCTTCACCTGAAGATCATGAAGAACAATATGAACCCACATCAATTCAACAGCTGTTTGGGCCATAGCCCGATATTCTGATTCTGCACTCGACCTAGAAACCACATTTTGTTTTTTCTCCAAGAAATCAAGTTGTCTCCCAGAAACACACAAAATCCTGTGGTAGATTTTCTATCCACTACAAATCCTGCATAGTCAGCATCAGAATAGGCCACTATCTCCAGAGTTTCACCTTTCCTGAACAATAACCCCTTTCCAGGAGAAGATTTTAGATATCTGAGAATCATTATAGCTGCATTCCAGTGTACCTCAGTTGGTTTGTCCATAAACTGACTGACTTTGCTTACTGCTAAAGCAATATCTGGCCTGGTCACAGTTACATACAGTAGCTTCCCTACTAGGGAGCGATAGCTTTTGCTATCAACCGGTTTTGACCCTTCTTCAAACAACTGAACTTTATGGTCCATGGGAATATTTGCTGGTTTAGCTCCCAACATTCCCGTTTCCTTTAATAAGTCAAGAACATACTTCCGATGAGACAAAACCATCCCTTCATGGCTCCTAGCAACTTCTATACCCAGGAAATATCTAAGTGAACCAAGGTCTTTTGTAACAAAGTGTTTTTGAAGATGAGCCTTTGTGACTTCAATATCTTTCACATTGTCTCCTGTAAGAATGATGTCATCCACATATACCACCATAACAACTATGCTAGTTAGTTTTCTTGATAAATAGTGTAGGATCTACCGCTGACCTATTAAAGCCAAAGCGTGACATCACTTCAAACAACTTTTGAAACCATGCACGAGGACTTTGTTTCAACCATCCGTGCAACAGAAGAAAAGGTTTCAAAGAAATCAATACCATATGTCTGAGTATACCCTTTTGCTACTAATCTGGCCTTGTACCTTTCAATAGAACCATCAGATATTGTATATACCCATTTGCATCCAACAATGTCAGCATCTGCTGGGGAATCAACTAGATCACATGTATCCTGAGATAATAAAGCATCAATTTCTTCTTGCATAGCCAGCTTCCGGCGGTTATCAAGCTCTGCCTGTTGATAGTTCAGAGGAATAGTTTCAGCAGATAAGGCTGAAATAAAAGTTTTTATCTGATTTCCAATTCTGGCATCGGAGACAAAATGAGATATGTGATATAAGGTACATTGTCGTGTCCCCTTGCATAGAGCAATAGGCCTGTTATCATCATCATAAAGATCACTATTGTCAGTAGTACTTACCTCAGGGGAAGAAGAAGATGAAGGCACTTGCGGAGGTGGAGCTCTACGCACATATACCAATGGAGGATTATTAAATCTTAAAGAGGATGAAGTTTGGTTAGGTAATGAGGGCACAAATTCCAAAGGAAAATGAGGTATAGGTAATGAAAAAGACTCAGCTGGATCAACCTGCAGCGGGGAACCGGTACTAGAGTAATATGGAGTGGATTCCAAGAAAGATACATCCACACTGACATACTCTCGGCGAGAAATAGGATCATAACATCGATATCCCTTTTGATTTTTGGGATAACCTATAAATATGCATTTTGTAGCTTGAGTAGCTAATTTATCACGGTCAGGGCCAAGTTTGTGTACAAAACAAACACATCCAAATATTTTTGGCGAGAAAGAGAAGAGTGGGGCATTAGGTTTTAGGATATGTAATGGAATTTGATCACCCACAGAAGATGAAGGCATGCGGTTGATCAGATAACAAGCAGTGGTAATCACATCACCCCAATATAAAGGTCCGAGCAACATCAAGCAGGTGCCAGTGTTTTCGCTCAGCCACCCCATTTTGTTGAGATGAATAAGCACAAGTAGTTTGGGGTTGAATGCCATGATCTTGGTAAAATTGTAACAGAACTTTCGATTTAAAATCAAGAGCATTATCAGTGCGAACAATCTTGACAACAGATTCAAACTGTGTTTTTATTTCAAGAATTAGGGATTTAATAATACTTGGAACTTCAGATCGTTCTTTTATTAAAAACACCCATGACAACTTAGAGAAATCATCAACAATAACAAGATAATATCGACACTGAGTCCTAGTAGGAATCTTATTAGGACCCCATACATCTGAATGAAGAAGTTCAAAAACTTTATAACTAGACTGACTCTGACTCGAAGGGAACGAACTTCGATGATGCTTGCCCAACTGACATGCTTCACACTAAAAGGATGTAGTTGAAGGAATTTGAGGGAAGACAACACAAAGCTTTGACAATGAAGGATGACCAAGACGATGATCCCACTGAACATGACTGGAATGTTCCACTGCAGCATAAACATTACCCACTGGATGATGTAGGTAGTAGACTCCATTTTCTTCATAGCCTCCACCAATCTTCTTCCTCGTCAGCAAATCCTGAAAGAGACAACCCATCGGATCAAATATTACTCTACAGTTTAGTTCTTTTGTAAAGCAACTAACAAAGAGTAAACTTTGAGGAAAATTAGGAGCATGAAGAACATTTTTCAACTGTAAGGTGGAGGATATAGAAATATTTCCCTGACCGACAACCAGTGAGGAACTTCCATCGGCTAATGAGACTCCTCGATGAACAATAATATCCTTTAGATCTGAAAAGACAAGCGAATTTCCACACAAGTGTCTGGATGTACCACAGTCAATAATCCACTTACTATCATTTAGATGAAGATGATTCCCTGTTGAGTAGGCAACACCGGCTACAGGCGGGGTGGAACTCGAAGGTCGAAGAGCTATCATCTCATTATATTCTGCTCGACTGAGGGTGATACTGTCACTTGTAGAGATATTATCATGTACATTTGTTGCCTCTAGTGTAGTAACATTTGCTTTTGGAGCATATGACTTGGATGAAGAAGAGGTTGGCCGACCATGCTTATCCCAGCAACGATCTTTTAAATGTCCAGATTTTTCACAGAATGTACATCGAAGTTTTCCTCTGCCTCCTATACCACGCCCACGACCTCGTCCTTTGATATTCTGAATATTAACATGCCCATAACCAGACGAGACAACTAGAGCAGATGACTGGGTTACAGGCTGAGATTGTGGAAGAGAAATCGCAAGTCTACTCAGACGATTGTATGCATCAGCAAGAGTAGGGACATATGATCCAGTCAACATTTGGACTTTTGCAACAGAGAATTCTGAAGATAAACCTGTAAGAAACCGAGCAACCATAGTCTGTTCTTGATGATCCTTTTGCTTCGAACAACAAAGAGGCCTGTGAGCATTGAGTCTTTCAAACGCAGCTTTGACGGAGGCATAGTACTGAGCCAAGGTCTGATCTCCCTGTTGCAAATTATATATCTCCTGTTCGACTTGCATGATACGACTCACATTAGTCTCTTGTGAGTACGTATCTCGAAGATTATCCCACATCTGTTTGGCTGGATGATAGTAAATTAAACCATCTGCAATATGGGGTTCGACACTATTCATGATCCGTGACATAACTATGTCATTATCTTCGTCCCAAGTAACGTATTTTCCAACCTTTTCATTAGGTTCATCTTCCAACAAAATATGTTTCCTACGATGTCCAGATACCGACATCATAAAAGTTCTGGACCACCTGGCATAGTTAGTTTCATTCAACCTTACAGAGAAACCATACGAGAAGGGATTTGCAAAAGCCTTATACTCCCCAATATGTTCAATTTTGGAATCACATTTCGAAGTTTCACCCATACTGAATATTGAATCTTATTTCAGCTGCAAAAAAAAATTAGACTTACTCACGTGAGCAGCGTGTGTTATAATCACACGTCAGGCAAGTCCACGACTACACAGGCTGCCACACCAGAAATGAAATCTTGACAGGCGACAAGTGACCCAGACAATAGTGTGTGGTACAATCACACATCAGCCAATACTACGACCAACAACTGTACTAATTAAAGGCTTCACACAAACAACATATGTTTCCACACAACAGGGAATCACACTTGCTGCTTCCACGAACAAAAAATTGATATTAACATTCTGTTTTTCACAACACTCATGTTACGACTGAAAAAAAAATTCACGCTGCTTCCACGAACAAAAAGTGATATTAACATTCTGTTTTCACAACACTCATGTTACGACTGAAAAAAAAAATTCACGACACAACAGGAATCACGACTGCTGATATTCATATTTTGAAAATGAACAACCAAATAAGATCTGAGAAGAACTCGACACCCAGATTCACGACCAACGACAGCATGTTACGGCTGAAAAAAAAATTTCATGACACAGCAGGGAATCACGTCTGAAATCAAACACCCAAATATATTTTAAGGAGCCCTCGGCACCCAGATTCACGATCCACGATAACATGCGCACACAGAAGCATTGAAATCACGAGAGCTGCTCCCATATAAATCACGACAGCCAGAAAATTTCGTTTTTTTTTTTCGAGCAACCAAAAAAAAACTTGTCATATCCAGATCTTAATGACACACAATCATTGTGTCACAGATCTGTCATCAGATAAAAAAGAAGAAGAGCAACACACCTGTTTCCAACCCTTTCTGTTTTATTGGTTTTTTTTGTTTCGTTGGTGTAGATTGATCATGCTCTCAAGATCTACCACTCTGATACCATGTAGAAGATCTGAAAACAAACACAGAAACAGAGAGAGAGAGAGAGACGATTGTATAGAAATGAGAGAACTCGATACCTTAGATTAGGGCTAATCTCTATATTAAATAGAGAGAGTCCAAAGAAAGAAATTACACTCAAGTCCCTCATTAACATTAAAATTCAAATAACCTCTAGTTTAGAAAAACTTTTAACTAAAAACCTCTTAGTCTCAACATATATATATATATATATATATATTATTAATGAAATGCACATAAGATGCATACAATTTTATGAATAAATATTTTTTCATACAAGTAGAAAAAGTAGAAATTCTATAGAGAGATTTTAAAAATCCCACACAACAAAAAGAATGATATATGAAAATCAACACCAATTTGCGAAAGATATGAAGAGATTTAAAAATTACACAAATATCAAGAAATGATATTTTGCAAATCTCAATAATAGTTTGACCACCACAGGCAATCACCTCACTAGACCTTCAATTCAAACCTAAAAAATCAAGTGTATCAGCGAGTAGAATAAGAGCATAGACATAATTTTACTAAAGGGCCAAAGACATACGAAGATGTGTATAAACATCTCTTGTCTATGTATAATGATACTTAAAATAACTGTATCAACGACTAGAGTAAAAGCATAATCACAATGCCAACGATGGAACAACTCTTGTCTAAATATAATGACATTAAAAAATTAAGTGTATCAGTGACTAGATCAAGTGTATAATTACAATGCCAACAATGGGCTAAAAACATATACAAAAGTGTGAACAAACATATCTTGTCTACATATAATGACATTAAAAAAGGGTGTATCAACTAGTAGAACAAGAGCAATATCTCAATGCCACTTATGGGCTAAGAACACACACAAATGTGTGAACAAACATCTCTTGTCTACATATAATGATACTTAGATATGAGGCATAAGAGGAGGAAATACAAGAGGTAAGAGAGCTTATAACGAAAAACACAAGAGGAAAGATATGAAGAAATTTAAAAATCTCACAAATATCAAGAAATGATATTTTGCAAATCTCTACAATAGTTCGACCACCACGAACAATCACCTCACTAGACCTCCAAACCTCAAAAATCAAATGTATCAGCGACTATAACAAGAGCATAGACATAATGACACTAAAGGGCCAAAGACACACAAAGGTGTGTATAAACATCTCTTGTCTATATACAACGACACTCAAAACAAGTGTATCAACGACTAGAATAAGCGCATAATCACAATGCCAACCATGGAACAACTCTTATCTATATATAATGACATTAAAAAATCAAGTGTATCAACAACTAGATCAAGAGTATAATCACAATGCCAATAATGAGCTAAAAACACACACGAAGGTGTGAACAAACATCTCTTGTCTACATATAATGACACTAAAAAAGGTTCTATCAGCTACTAGAATAAGAACAATATCTTAATGCCACTTATGTGCTAAGAATACATACGAAGGTGTGAATAAACATCTCGTGTCTATATATAATGACACTAAAAAAGAGTGTATCAACCTGAGTTACCGTAAGCGCCTAGGGTATTGGGGAAGCGCGCTTCCCCAATACGAGCTTCGGAAGTGCGAAATGTCGCGCTTTCGAAATGCGTGGGGAAGCGTCTCCCTTTTTTGGGAAGCGCACTTCCCTTTTATGGGAAGCGCGCTTCCCCCATGCTTTCCCCTCGCTTCTCCATTTATTTCATTTTTTCGCTTCCCCCTCGCTTCTGGTTCGCTTCCTAGGTCGCTTCCGAGACGGTTCGTAATTTTCTTCCAAGTGGTCCCACGCTTCCCCGCTTCCTACATTTTTAAAAGTGCCTCGCTTCCCGCTTCCCGTATCGCTTCCCGCTCCTGCTTCCCGTATCGCTTCCCGCTCCCGCTTCCTCAACTGGCAACTCTGGTATCAACTACTAGAACAAGAGTATTATCTCAATGCCACTTATGAGCTAAGTATACACAAAAGTATAAACATCCCTTGTCTACATATAATGATACTTAGATACGAGACATGGAACACAAGAGGTAAGAGAGCTTATAATGAGAAACAAACTAATATAATTTTAACAATATTTCGCAACTCCATGGTTTCAAAAATATAACTACCATCACATGATATCAAACATCCAATGACCATATAAACAAATGAGTGTTAAAAACACACTCATAGAAACTAAGGCCAATCATCTGCCTATACTGACAATATGACATAAGATCACAACTCACCCCAACGGCTAACTCAAATTTTTCAACAATAATGAGTTCATAAGCCAATCAACCATCAATTAAACCCAAAGCAAATGACAGCACATCACTTGTAAACTTGAGAATCTAGATTGATAAGATGACATTAGGTGCACACATAACTCACCTCAACGACTAACCCTGACCCAATAACAAGGCTAAAAACATATGATGCATTATATAAAATTCAGTGATGGACAATCCAAATGACATTAGAGGCAGTACATACTCACGAAAATCAATTTTCAAATTAGGTGAGTTCATAAAAAAAGAACCGATTTAAAAAGACAGTTTCAAATCAAAATCCAATAAAGGACATGAAAACTTTAGAATGAGTATAGTGCAATCTTGTGCATAACAAGATATTCAATGATACAATCATATGCAATTAAATGCATGGTCACTATAAGTAAGTCTACTATAAAACGACAATGACATACAACATTAAAGATGACAAAAACATATATAGAGATTTTAAAGATCTATACGAAAAAGCAAATGTATACACAAGTACAATTAATCATGGATACTTACAAAAAGATCAAAAATCATTTATATGCAATAATCTAATAACTTTAAAGCCACAAAAATTATGTAGGAACACATAAGATATGCTTATGAACACCATAATTTTACATAAGATACTAGCATACCCAAAATATATTTTGAGTTATCATGCTTATGCAAGAGCCAATAAAACAATAGCTCACTTAACAAAGAGATTTTTAAGATAAAACTCTAATTTCAATTTAATTTGAGACCATAAAATAATATCCAAAAAGTCTATTTTTTCAACATAAAATACCAAAAACAATTTTGAGATGACAAATAATTATTAATGGTACATAAAATATCCATAGACATATGTCCACAACACATAAATATCAAGATATGCCGATAGAGCAATCTCATGAGATCATACAAAACAGCCATGGCATGACTAATGAACTTAAAATCATGATGATTCAAGATATAAAACATACACGAATTTAAAAATTCCTAATGAGTATCTCAATCAAAGCACCAAATAGAATTCAAAGAACATCCTTTGACATTTGCATCAAGTCACCAATAATCATAATGGTGTCCACGAAACCTAAAATAAAAATATATATATATCTATGTCACATAGTTGTGGGTGTGCGGGAGGGTATATATATAATTATATATATAATTTTTAAGTTTTAACAACAGTAACACTAATGAAATAAAAAACAAGGCCTCATGTGGAATACAAGGGTCAAATACTTGATTGAATCATCAAACCACCCACACAAGGGTCAAATAAATTTGTTATTGCATAGAGACACTCATAAAATGAGTTAAGAAATACAAGGCCTCATGTGGCCTATTTATAATACAAGAGCTTTAAAGGAAGCAACCCAAAGTGGCTGTTGGGCTGCTCCCAACGGTCATATTTAATTTATGACCGTTGGGAGCAGCTCCAACAGTCACTTTGGAGCTGCTCCAAAAAGTAAAAAAAAAGCAAAAATAACAACTACAAAACCAAAAAGAAAAAACAGGTTGTCATACCCTAATGGGCTGACGCCTATTACAGTGAAAAGATCGAAATGCCCTTGATGGGTATTTTGGTATATATATATATATATATGTTAACAAGAATTTGGGTTGGAGACGGAGAGGCGCAACTTCGGGGTCGGGAGATGGAGAAGAGCGTCGCAGTGTCGGGAGGAGAGGGAAAAAAGTTTTTGCCTTAATCCCCCTCCCAGCCCATTTCATCCGGCATTTTTTTAAAGTCCAAAAATTGGACATTTATGACCCTAGGTGCATCAACCGCATCTAGGGTCGGTTTGACCGCACCGGGTTCTGCACCCGCACGTGCATTCGACGCGGGTGCGGCACCCAGCTGGCCAAATCCTTGTGACATAGATATATACGTACACGAGATCATAAAATTATATATTTTTGTATTAAAAGTAATAACATGGAAAACTTACCATAAGGAGCTCAAGAATAGACTACTTATGGGTTAATATCAAAAGAAGCAAACACAAGAGCCATTAAAATAATATTTCATTAAAAGGCATTTCACAAAACTATAATTCTAATTGATTCAAAAAACACATTTTACATACTCAAGAAATAACCATAATATTTTAAACTAATTTTGAAAAGAAAAGAAAGAAAATATATATTATAAATACCTTTTTTTTAATTAAACAAGAGATACATACCAAAATCCGAGAGCTTTGAGTCCAAGCCATATATATTAATCCAAAATTTTCTTTCGAAGCACAAACTCGAACAAGATACCAAGATCAATGATACCTTGCTCTGATACCATGTCAAGAAATATGCGAAAAAATAAAAGCGAAAAAATAAAAGCAAGTCACAAAGGACTTACGATAACATAAAGACAACGTGCACATGCACAAGTCCACCATGGGATAATATAAGGTGCCAACATAGGCACTTCAATCAGCTACTAAGGGCAATACCATGCATAAAAACACAAAAGAGATAATAAAATAAATAACATTTTATTCATAATATACTCATAAAGTGAGTGAGAATGCTTTAGAAGAGCATTGCCTTTACAATGGAGAAATCCCCTATTTATAAGCACAAAAGATAGGAAGGGCTTACAAAAGAGGGGTCATGGGAGGCAGTCCAGCTGGATGTTGGATTGCCCCAACAGTCTTTTGACTGATAGCAAAAATAAATAAAAATAAAAAAGTAAAACAATGCGGTCCCTACTGGACTGCATCTATTACTTCAGAGGAAATGATTGAAATACCCCTGTATAATGAAATGGTAGGCTCCACGAATGCACTTGAATCTACTCAAAAGGAAGTATCTAAAAGATACTTTAGACAAGACCCATAAAAGGGTATAAATGGAAAAGCATAAAAATAAATAACACTTTATTTATGAGAGCAAAATGCTTAAAAAGCATTTAGAGGAATAATTTACACGGGGGATGCACCCCTATTTATACAAGAGTATTAAGGAGAGCTCATAAGGAACTCTCCCTTTCTAGCTGTTGGAACTTCCAACAACTAGAATTCTAGCCTTTGGACTAGTTCCAACAGCTAGAATTCTAGCCGTTGGACTAGTTCCAACAGTTAGAAAGTTGGTCAAGTTCCAATCGGAACTTGACAAAACTAGATGTATCTAGTTCTAATAAAACTAGATACCAAAAACAAAAAGAAAAATTACAAAAAAATAAAAAAGTATAAATACAAAAATATATAATAATAATATATTATTATTATTATTATATATGTGTTGTTTACATTTTAACACTCCCTTTCAAACTTATGGTACAATGAGTGAAAGTTTGTTTAAGAGGAAGTGAAATCTGGGAGCCACGAGAGGCTTGGTGAAGAAGTTTGTTAATTGGTATTTTGACGTCACATATGACAGATCAATGGTTCCATGCAAGTACTCCTCTCTGACATAGTGACAATCCATCTCAATGTGTTTGGTGCGCTCATGGAAAGTCCGATTGCGTGCGATGTAGATTACACTCTTGTTATCACAACACATTCGTGAGGCCTGTGTTGCTTCAGCTCCCATATCAGCGAGCAGTCGCCTGAGCCAAACAACTTCCATTGTGGTGGTTGCCATGGCTATATATTCAACTTCAGTGGGGGAAAGAGAAACCTTCTGCTACTTCTTGCACCTCCAAGACCATTTTGTGGAACTTGACTTGCAATTAGCAAAGTCCGAGTGGTTTCCATAATGTGGCGATGCTTGTGTTCCGCAAGACCATTTTGTTGAGGGGTGTGTAGGCATGATCGTTGATGAGTAATTCTATATAGATTAAGATAGTTTTTAAATTCTCCAGACATAAATTCTCCCTCTGAATCGGTGCGAAAAATGGAAATATTACTTTGAAATTTGTTTGTGACATTTTATGAAGTATTTGAAAGTGAGCAAAAACTTCAGATATATGTTTAAGAAAATAAATCCAAGTGTCTAGAAAAGTTATCAACAAAGATGACATAATACGCATAACCACCTTTAGAGATAACTGGTGCGGGTCCCCAAATGTCCGAATGTATTAACTCAAGAGATTTTATAGAGACACAGGTTCTACTAGAAAAAGGTAATCTTTTCATTTCACCAAGAATACAGTCTTTACAAACAAAATTTTCAGATTTACAAAATTTTTCCAAACTTGGGAAGTATTGAATTTTTGACATATGAGGATGGCCAAGTCTTTTGTGCCATAATTCTGTTTCTAATTTCTGAACATTTAAACAAAATACATTCTTTGGTAGTTCCAAAAAGTCCATGTAATATAGTCCTCCTTTATGGCCTTCCCCAATCAACTTCCCTGACTGGTGATCTTGTATCCAGCAACCATCAGAAGAGAATGATATATTATATCCATAATCAGAAATTTGTGAAACAGATAAAAGATTCAAATTTAATTTTGGAATATATCTAACTTCTGGAATACAAAAAGTTTTTGATTTTTGAAAACTTTCAAAACATCCTATTCCTTTTATTTCAAGAGATGTTCCATCTGTTGTAAAGACTTTTGATATACTTGAGTTATTTTTAAGACATTCGGATAAACATTTTGCATTTGGGGTCATATGAAATGAAGCACCAGAATTTAAGAGCCAAGGGAAGTTACCTGGACCGGATACAGATGCAATTGCCGCTCCAGTTGATGCTTCAATCGAAGATGATACCCCTTTGAGAAGAGGTTGAAAAATCTCTATCAGTTGAGCTATGGAAACAGGTGCATCTTGATCTTTTGGCTCGGTTTCAACAGATGCAACCCTCTTTTCGTCTCTCCTTTTTAGCTTCGGACATTGAGGCCTATAGTGCCTCGGTTCATTACAGTGGTGACAAATAACTTTTCTTTTGTCAAACTCATCACTCTGTCTCCCAAAATGAGGCGGCCTATAAGTGCGAGTATGATTCTCTGGTCTAGACACAACTAGAACTGAATCATCATCAACTTTTGGAGTACTCTTTCTAAGACGATTTTCCTCCATAGTATCCACAATAGTAGGGATTTTACCACGATGAAGTAGAGCCAATTTGGTGGATTCAAATTTCGGCCTTAATCCATTTACAAATTAGTAAAAGTGTTCCATATCGAGTTGTTTTTGACGAAGCTCGATATCTTCGGCGCAATGCCATTTTGGCTCTAGAATGGCCAACTCTTCCCAAAGTTTGGACAACTAATTATAATATTCATGAATAATTTTGTTATTTTGAGTTAATGTCCAAACTTTTTCTTGAAGATTGCACACATGGGCAATATCTTTAAGAGAATACATATTTTTGAGGTATTCCCATGCCTTATCGGCATGTTCAAATTTAGCGAGGCTAGAACATTTTTTAATGTCTACGCTATTAATAAGCCATGACATTATCTTTGCATGCCCCATCCTCCACTCTTTCCATTTCTTTTCATAAGAGGCTAGAGCCTTAGTCTTCTCCTCTTCTGTTAAAGGGACTTCCTTATCACTCTCTTTTTTGGTAAGAGATAGTTTAAGTTTCGAATCAGAACCATCCACTATTCTCCATAAGCCTTTTCCCCGTATGTGGTGCATCATAATTGAAGTCCACATCACATAATTAGTATCATTCAACTTCATAGGTATGATGATGGTGACCTTATCATGGTCATCCATCATTTACAAGGGTGTGAAGAAGATAGTAAGGAGAAGAAAAAAAAGGAAAATAGAGAAAAAGGGAGAAAGGGATACAATACAATGTTGTTGCTCAAGTCCTTTTCTCCAAATGGATCCTCTTGTAGTCGATAGAAGAGTGATAAAACACTCTTTTGGCAAGTGATGAAACGCTCCTTTGCAAGCGACGAAACACTTTTTGTAAGAACAAGGTAATAACACACCTTTACACAAGAGGCACGGAAATCGAGATGGAAGTTTTTCAAGATCTTAGAGTTCCGTAGCTTTGATACCATGTAATGAAATGGTAGGCTCCACGAATGCACTTAAATCTACTCAAAAGGAAGTATCTAAAAGATACTTTAGACATGACCCATAAAAGGGTATAAATGGAAAAACATAGAAATAAACAACACTTTATTTATGAGAGCAAAATGCTTAAAAAGCATTTAGAAAAATAATTTACACAGGGGATGCAACCCTATTTATTCAAGAGTATTAAGGAGAGCTCATAAGGAGCTCTCCCTTTCTAGCTGTTGGAACTTCCAACAGCTAGAATTCTAGCCGTTGGACTAGTTCCAACAGCTAGAAAGTTGGTCAAGTTCCAACCGGAACTTGACCAAACTAGATGTATCTAGTTCTAATAGAACTAGATACCAAAAACAAAAAGAAAAATTACAAAAAAATAAAAAAGTATAAATACAAAAATATATAATAATAATGTTATAATATTATTATTATTATATATGTGTTGTTTACATTTTAACACCCTGATGGGTATTTCAGTTTACATACAAAAAGAATATATATATATATATATATATATTCACATATGTATAGAGAACTATATATATATATATATATTATACAATATCTTATCAATAGGATTCAATACATTTTAACAGACACATATGTTGATGCGCAGTTGCACACATACACACACATATATATATATATATGTGTGTGTGTGTGTGTGTGTTTTGTGTAAATATATATAATTATATATTTTAACATATCATAAACATATATTATAAATTTAAGCAGATTATTTAATATAATTGTTTTACTGTGTTCGATGACATGTTATGTTTTGTCTATTGCTTATTATTGATTGATTTTATGTTGTATACATGTTTGTTATTAATTTTAGCTGTTTGTTTACATATTTTGTGTATTTTTTTAATTCTTTTTATTTGGGGTACCACCTAGGCCCCGCCTAATTTTTTTAGGGGCTCACGCCTAGCGCCTTTGACAACTAAGGACTGTATTTGAAAAAGGTGTATAGTGTTTTGGGTTTGGATCCTATACCAGACCCGAGTTCATTCCATTTTTATGTATTAGTGTAAAATTTAAATGTATTTCTTTTTTTGGGTTGGGTTCGGATATTGTATAAGACTCGACCCGACCCGACCCATGTACACTTAAGTGCCTTTATATAATGCATTAGGTCACGATTTCTGAGATACAAAAATCGTGACAGCCGAGGCCCCTTTTGGTTTTCTCTTCTCGTCTCTCTCCCTCTCTTTCTCTGTTTTCTCTCTTGAGGTACTCTGGCTCGTGACAACGATAAAAAAATTTAAGGTTTTTCGCTTCACATTTTCTTTTTGTTCTTCTTTCTCCTTCGCCTCTTTTCTTTCCCCCTTTCTGAATCTTCCTGTGTACTCACACCTCACGTGAGTTACATTTTTGTGAATCTGTGATTCACGGGCCCTCTATTCACGTGAATCCAGATCGTGGATTGACTGCATTTCACGTGAACTGGTTCACGTGAAGCATCGGTCTTCTCCCAGATCGTGGGTTAACGTCTCTTCACGTGAATTCGTGAACTGATTCACGTGAGATATTAAATTTGTTCCTATTAATCGTTTGATTCCCTTTTCATTCTGTCTTTTCCAAAATCTCTCTGTTATAGTGCTTCCCTTTGATTTCTTGTGCTCTGCTACACATTATCATTCTTGATTTCCCTTTGCTGAAACAATCAAAGGAGGGGTTTCTTAACGTGTGATTTTCTTTTCGCGCAAGCCCCTTTTTGGTGCACAGAAAGGCCCAAGTTTCTTCATTTTCTGATTTTAACAGTCCACGATTCTCTGAAAGCAAAAAAAAAAAGGTGTTGGGAGAAGGTTGAATTTTTTGTCTGTTGATTCTTATTCTCTATCTGTTGATTCTTATTCTCTATGGATCCCTACCACCCTCAATCAAATCTTTCTTCAAGTTTTCTCAACCAACTTGTTTCTGAGAAGTTGAATACCTCAAATTTCTTGATCTGGAAGAGGCAGACTATTCCTTTCATAAGGAGTCAAGGCCTCTTAGGTCACCTGGATGGAACCACTTCAGTTCCACCAGAATTTAGCCTGAGAGAAGAAAAAGATGACAAAGGGGCGAGTTCAATCGTGTATGTTAAAAATGCTGAATTCCTCATTTGGGAAAGAAAAGACCAGTCAGTTGTTGGATACATCACATCCACCCTGTCTCAAGAGATCCTTCTTGCCATTCCTGACAATTGTACAACTCTACAACTCTGGGAACGACTGGTTCAGACGTATTCGCAGGTTTCTCAAGCAAGAGTAGTTTTTTTAAAAAGAGAATTTCAATTGTTAAGGAAAGATTTCATGACCATCATGGAATATTTGAACAAGATGAAGACCATCACAGATCAACTTGCAGTTATAAGGTGTGCCGTTAGTGACAGTGACATGGTGCAACAAACCCTAAGTGGATTGGGATCTGACTACAACATGATAGTCACTTCACTATTGTGTCTCCCTGTTCTTCCTACCTTTGATGAGCTACGAGCAAAATTGATCCAATATGAAATGACTCTAAAGGGATTCTCTGAAGAAACTCATAATCATTCAAATTCTCAAGAAGTTTTTGCTACAGGAGTGACCTATGGTAGAGGACGAGGACGAGGAGGACAAGGGCGAAGTGGACACGGAGGGCGTGGTTTGCTTCCCACTCCAAACACGTTTACTCATGCGCAGGGAACAAGATCCATCCCTACTTGCTTCCTTTGTAACAAAAAGGGACATATCAAGGCGAATTGTTGGCATAATCCAGAGAATAAAGGAAAGAGTCCACACATAGAAATCAAGAGAAAGTTCACAAATACCAGAGACAATGGAAAGATTAAAGATTTGCTGATATCTGCCTTGTCAGAGTTAAAATTGAAGCAGACTGATGAAGGCAGTTGGTTTGTCGATTCCGGGGCAGCGACTCATGTAACAGGCGATGCAGGTAAAATTTCTAATCTTATTCCTTATTTTGGAAAAAGTAAGATTGTCACTGGAGATGGATCCCACCATCCTGTTTCCCATGTTGGAAAAACTGTTATCCCCATGTCACATTCCACTCTTACTCTTTCTGACGTTCTTCATGCCCCTGACATTAAGAAAAATATTGTCTCTGTCTCTAAACTTATTGATGATAATAATGCTTCAGTTGAATTCACTCCCTTCTCTGTGCAGGTCAAGGACCTACGCACGAGGGAAACATTCGCTGAAGGAAAGAGACGAGGCAACATATATGTCTTTAAAGAAGCTCCATGTCGTGATGTTCGCCCTTCTCACCTGATTTCAAAGCCTTCATCAGAGTCATGTTCCTCCTCTTCTGCTAGTGTTTTTAGTATCTCTGAATGCAATAAGCCATCCTTATGGCATAGTAGGTTAGGACATTGTGGGAGTCATTTTATTGAGAAACTTGTTTCTAATAATCTCATTCCAAAAGAAAGTCTTAAAGGGAATGAGAGTAGTCATGAATGTTCCAGTTGCCTTTTGTGCAAGAGTCATGTATTGCCTTTCCATTCAATTAATAAGAGAGCTTCAAAACCTTTTGAGATCATTTGTTCTGATGTGTGGGGACCCGCCCCAATTTTCTCTGGGTCTAGAAGCAGATATTATCTAATCTTTGTTGATAGCTATTCTCGATACACTTGGATATATTTCATAAAAAATAAGTCAGAAGTCTTCTCTTTGTTTCAAAATTTCTTTTCCTTGATCAAAAACCAATTTTCTGAGTCCATTCAGTTTTTCCAATGCGATGGAGGTGGGGAATTTTCATCCCATGATTTTATTTCTTTTCTTCGAGATAACGGAATAGGAAGAAGGGTGTCCTGCCCTTACACTCCTCAACAAAATGGGATTGCTGAACGAAAACATAGACATATCGTTGAAAGTGTTATGAGTATGCTTCATGACAGCAATCTTCCCACCAACCTATGGACAAACGCCTTTCATTCTGTCGTGCATGTGATAAATAGATTGCCAATGGTCATTCTGGAAAACAAGTCTCCTTATCACTGTCTCTTTGGAGCTCATCCTAGTTATCATGATCTGCGTGTTTTTGGATGTGTTTGCTATGTACATGTTGATCGGTCCCTGAGAAACAAGTTTCAAGACAAGGCCCAGAAGTGTAGGTTTGTGGGATGCACAGATGACTATAAAGGATATAGGTGCTATGATCCTACCAACAAACGTATCAGAATCTCAAGAAATGTTGTCTTTGATGAGCAAAATTTCGATGACAAAGCTGATGCAACCAATATACCAACTAAAGTTTACTATCCTTGGTTGAGTTCAGAACTTTTTGCTAGCTCCAGCGAAGCATGTTCACCAGATTGCGTGCAGCAAGAAGAAGAGATGTCTGAAAACACTGAGACGTCGGGGTCACAGAATTCAGAAAAAATACCTGACAGATACAAAGGCATTGTCTATTCCAGACAGAGACCGATGACATCAAGCCATTCAGATCATGCTTCAGTCAGCAATCCGACCCCTTCTCACACTCCTGAGATCAGAAAATCAAGCTGCATACGACATCCCATTGACAGGTGGGTCAGCTATAACAACTTCTCCTTGGATCTTCAATTGTTTTTAACTGCTCTCAATAAAGAAGATGAACCCACTATGTACTACCAGGCAGCCACTTCTACCAAGTGGGTAGAAGCTATGAATGATGAAATGCAAGCTTTGCATGAATGTGGAACTTGGGAAATCATTTCCAGACCGCCTGACAAAAATGTTGTTGGATGTAAATGGGTCTACAAGATAAAGTACAAGCCAGATGGAACTATTGAGCGATACAAGGCAAGGCTCGTAGCAAAAGGATCCACTCAAGAAGCAGGGCAAGACTATGATGAGACTTTTAGTTCGGTTGTAAGAATGGAAACAATTCAGATTATTATCTCTCTGGGTGTTGAACATGGGTGGAAGTTGAGTCAGCTTGATGTAAAGAATGCCTTCTTGCATGGGGACTTGAAGGAGGAAGTGTATATGGAGCACCCCCCTGGATATCAAGAACAAAATTTTAAAACCCATGTGTGCAGGTTAAAGAGAGCTATCTATGGTCTGAAACAAGCATCTCGCTCTTGGTTTGATAGCTTCTCACTAGAGATTCAGAAACATGGATTTTCACGTTTCATGCTGGACCACTCATTGTTCTTTTTTAGAAGCCAGACTGTGACCACTCTGTTATTAATTTATGTTGATGATATTGTTATCACAGGAAACTCTGTGGTTCACATCCAAGAAGTGAAAGACTTACTAGGTCAGAGGTTCAAAATGAAAGATCTTGGAACTCTACGCTATTTTCTTGGTGTAGAAGTTGATAATCAAACTCATGGCTTGACACTCACACAGCACAAGTACACCGTAGATGTTCTCCGCAAGGCAGGTATGAAAGACTGCAAACCTCTGGGAACTTCGAGTGTGCTGCATCAAAAACTTAGTGCCCATGGTGGAGACTTGTGTGATGATCCCACTAGGTATCAAAGCATAATAGGAATGTTACAATATCTGACCTTCACTAGACCAGATATTGTTTATTCAGTCAATCAAGTATCTCAATTTATGCATGCGCCACGTATTGGACATATGGAAGTTGTCAAGAGGATCCTTAGATATCTGAAAGGGACTATTGGGGATGGATTGACATACTCACCACAGTCATATGGCAAAGATGAACATGGACTCACTGTATATTGTGATGCAGACTGGGCTGGGGATCCTGATGAACGAAGATCTACATCAGGATATTGTGTCTTCGTTGGAAGAAATTTAGTCTCTTGGAACAGTAGAAAACAAAAAACTATCGTTAGATCAAGTACTGAGGCTGAATATAGATCTATGGCTTCTGCCACTGCCGAAGTCACATGGATCAGACATCTACTGACTGAAGTAGGAGAAAAGATCTCCCACACTACGTTGCTATGTGACAACCAAAGTGCTATTAACATGTCATTCAATCCAGTACATCACAGTCGTGCTAAACACATTGAGATTGACCAACACTTTGTGAGACAGAAAGTTGAAGAAAAAGAGATTGAGCCTGAGTTCGTCAATACTGAACAACAAGTTGCGGACCTATTTACGAAAGGATTAACAAAGGATCGTTTTTGGACGCTAAAAGGCAAGTTGTGCATGGTTCATAACCATGATCAACTTGAGGGGGGGTGAAAAAGGTGTATAGTGTTTCGGGTCTGGATCCTATACCAGACCCAAGTTCATTAAAATTTAAATGTATTTCTTTTTCTGGGTTGGGTTCGGATATTGTATAAAAAACGACCCGACCCATGTACACTTAAGTGTCTTTATACAATGCATTAGGTCACGATTTCTGAGATACAGAAATCGTGACAGCCGCAGAGGCCCCTTTTGGTTTTCTCTTCTCGTCTCTCTCCCTCTCTTTCTCTGTTTTCTCTCTTGATACAGGTGCAGATGAAATTCTAACAGTATTTACCCATTATAAGATTTGATATTTTCCTAATGAATGTTCAATGTCTGTGATCAGACCTATTCTTCAAGATGTTCACTCAACTGACACACTAGGTCATCACTCATGGTTTATCTCAAGGAGCAGTCTGTTAATCACTTGCAGATGGCCAGTGAGAGCCAGATAGTTAAAACTTATGACACAGTTGGTAACAATTAAAAAGATGAAGAAAATTTTACTTATTTTCGCAAAAGAAAAGAAAAGAAAAGGGTTTCATTGCTTACTTATTGAGCTAGCAAAGAAATTGTTGGATGGTCTCTGGACAGTCAGCTTCAGATGTAAAGGCCCTTATCTGTATTTTTTTCCTAAGTTGTGGATGAATGCTTTATTTTATGAACTGTCTTTTCCTAATCCATCTTTCATATCCTTGAAATGAATCATCTGAAAGGCAGGACAACAGTAGGAAGCTACCTTATCTGCAAGGGGGAGTAAAACCTGTATTTAGACAAAATCTCAACGCATGTCTCATGTAGAACATAATCTAGAATTCTATAATCCTTGGTGATGGAAACAAATGCATCATATCTGATGGTCAAAACCATGTTGAGATCATCTGTTAATGATCAAAAGTTCAATGTCAAAAATCATGGACTTGATCCATCTCCTGCAAAAATTCCATTACAGTGTATAGTTCTTTTTTCTCAAAAAATTGATTTAATGTCATTTAGATAACAAAATTTCAATACTTGTTCAGTTTCTAGAAACTTATTTCTTCAACAAACCATATCTGAAGCATTCAAGGTTTTATTTCTCCTTACCTTTTTTCCATCCAAACCACTAATGCTGGAGATTTAAAGATTTCAGTGATACAAGACATTTCCCATTCTCAATCGTAAGGCCGCTGAAACACATGGTATTTAGTAATCGATTTCCTGTTTCTAAGAGAGAGCTATTCTTTGCTCATATTGCCACTTCGAAATATTCCTTGACTAGTTTAGCTGAGTATCAGTTTCCAGATAACAGTTCTAGGGCATCCTTCGAAGGGTAACTTGCCTAAGATGTTACACTAGTTATATCAATCTTCTCTATCTCTTTGGCATCACATATTTCTCTCTAATTTTGCATCAGTATTCAATCAAAACCTGTGCTGACGCGTTCACTTGTGTTATTTGTTTGTTGTGTAGACGGCCATAATGAGGCAGAATTTGGAATGTCATGGTGCGCAGGATTTGGGAGTTCCTTCTACAACGCCTATTTTGAGGTACTAATTCTGTACATGTGCTTATCAACAGGGGCTCTGCTTGTTTGGTAGGAACTATTTCAAAACCCAATGGTATGTTGTGTAACTGGTGGGGGCTTTGCCTAACCCCAGCTTGCCTTTCAAAAAAAAAAAATTCTGTACATGTGTCTCATTGCATTTGTTCCCAAAGAGTGAGTTAAGTTTATTTTCACGATATAATGGTCATTTAGCAACTACTGCTGAAGACCAAAATTAGACAACCATTTCTTGGGAAACAAGCATTGGTTTGTCAGGTTTTATGATCCACTTTCAGTGACTTGTCTTTTTTGGGGATGGTAAATGTTCTTGTGCAGGTAATGCCAAGACAGCCAGGCTATGCGGAGAGAAGGGATCTGTATATGTTGTATCATTACTTGAACCACTACAATCTCTTTGGTTCAGGGTATCGATCATCCTCCATGTCTATAATCGATAATTACTTGCGTATGTTGAAAGCATAAATCTTGTGTTGTTATCTGAGTATCTGATTTTTCTAATGCCCTCCATGTCCTTTCATTCATGGTATTGTTTAGCAGAAAAATGATGATGGGAACACTTCTGGGTTTGTCTTGGATGAACCCATGATCTGCACTGTTGGCCTTTACATTTAAATGTTCAGGTCACACACACACACACACACACACACACACACACACGGATGATGATGATGATATAAGAGAGAGAGAATGTATGATTTTTTTTTTTTGGGATGTGAAGTTTTATGGGTGGTATGATTATTTCCAGTTTTCCACTTAGAAGATACAAGGATAAAGCTAGAATGAGAATCTGTTACATTTAAAACAAAAAAAATTGTGACGGTATTTAAGATCAACACTCCTAGGCCCTTCTCATCTTCAAGCTAGTGCTAGTTGCTATATTGAATACCAGAAAGGGAAAAGGCATAAAGAAAGGAGAAACCCTTGCCATTCTTCAGTGAAAGACTTCAGAGGTTATGCAGCAACCACTGTTTACAGAAACTCTGCAGTGACCATCCATCCCAAGATGAATGGACATAGCGTCAATGACTCAATAAACTATAATGTTCCAATGTATTTTGTGGAAGGACCATCAGGTGATCGTTAAACCAAAAATTTTAGGTTCATCTGTGCACCTGTCTGGGAATGAACTTTTGGGAGATGGTCAGTTTGTGTGGGAATGCGAAGATTTGGTGCTCCCAGAACACTAATTGAATGGAACAGTGCAAACTTCTCATGTGTTTGATCCTGTGTCGTGTCTAGAATTTTAAACTACTAACTCAGGTGAAGTATCCTCAGATGACCAGGCGACCAGCTGCTATGGGTGAAAAAAAAGTCTTGGAATTTCTTGATGTGGAGACGAATTTGCTCCATGTCAACGAGAAAATGATTATGCAAAACAAAGCTTCTACTGGGTTAGAGAACATTCAACTTCAGACTGTTTCATGTCAGCCAGACAACATAGAATAGTCTACATACCAGTTCCACTTTAGGCTTGTTATCCAAACTCTGGCGCATGCGGCTGTTGAGTACCTGCCTTCACAAGAATTTCTTGGATTATTTGGAAGACTATTTAGATTGGAGAATAACTGGATCTTTCTTACGTCTTTATTTTAGAGCAAGTGATGGTTGATGGATGGAATTGAAGATCGTGGGGACCAATATTCCCTGTTGAGAGCTACCTGCAGTTCATCAAAATCACTTGCAATTGATCTTACAAGTCAGATACTGCAATGCGTGTGATGGTAGTCTTCAGAGAGCGGCTAAGCTTGTTCTCTTTCTGAATCACTGTCAAGTTCTACAAGTCTGACACTGGTGGTACAGCACACTTCTGGATGATGGTGTAAATGTCTTGAAGTAGCTTGCGTCCGAGTCAGACACACATTTTTCTTGGGAACATCTCTCCTTTCTGCTGTAATGGCATGCAGAAGACCCAGCAGATCATC
Organism: Nuphar pumila; assembly: GCF_984573655.1. Taxonomy (NCBI): domain Eukaryota; kingdom Viridiplantae; phylum Streptophyta; class Magnoliopsida; order Nymphaeales; family Nymphaeaceae; genus Nuphar; species Nuphar pumila. Next base: position 113,962,108 of record NC_143255.1, on the reverse strand, counting down.
ACTCATCTAGACCACGCACACATCCCTCAACTTCTATGAATGTGATGATATTGTGGATGGGCTAGCTAAATAAGGGTGCCCATCTAACAGTCTTTAACACTTGAAAGGTACAAATTTTTTAGTTCATTTAGTTACATTGTAAAACAATTCATTGTTCCTCGCGCTCACTGGTCACAACACCTAATATAAGCAATCTGCCAATTTAGACCCAAGAATCCACAAATGCATTAGGCGAACAAACAAGTGTGAAAATGACAACAAAAAATTCTCACGTAAAAGATGTGCTGCTTGCCTTGATGGCTGTGACAAAGTAAGGTACCTGCCTGATACAGGAAACCACCAAGAATATCCAACCGATACTCATGGTTAAATTGCCCATTTGCACCTAGCAGGCTGCCACTGATATTCTGTCAGACCTCGTCTCCAGCCATCAACAAGGCATTCAGTGAGACCCAAGGGGTTTGGCGTAGCGGGATGGGGCTTAGGCCACTAGACAGGCGGTCTAGGTTCAAATCCCATGGGCATCACCCCTTGCGCAAGCCGAAGTGGTGACTCCCTGGGGTTGAGGGGTAAGCCCTCCGAGTTTTTACGCTGCCAGGATAGCGATAGTAATTTCGGCAGGCAGAGCCAGCGTCACTAGATCTCTGTTCCTGAGGGGGTTTCTCCAAGTAATAATAATAATAAGACATTAAGTGGGTTCACTCAGTCTCTGTCACAAATATACCGATAGTTTGGAAATATCACAACTTTAATCATGGTATTTTTAAAAATGTGATATTCAAAATATCTCCTATTTTGAAATATCACTATTTATCGTGATTAACATGATATAAAAATGATTTTGTAATAAATTTTATACTATTTATAATTTACAATTACATATATATTTTGTATATGCTGATCTTTTACCAAGATATTTCCAAGAAAAAATAGAATTTTCAAACCACAATTTTCCTGAGGACAAGATTTGTGGCATTGAACTCAGTAGGATGGCTCCTAACCACATTTCTATTTCATCCCAAGAGTCATAACAAAAAGGCAGGTTAACCTACTCTTCTCTTCAAAGTTTTCGTTATCTCCAAAAGATATGTCCAGGATACAGCAAATAGCTCCAACAGTCATTCCAAAGTGTATCCTGAAAATCATGTGAATCTGGTCGGAGAAAACGACTACTTTTTCTTTTGAAGGTGGTAAAAAGAAAAAGAAAAAGAAAAAGACAAAAATACTTGCACTGAATATCAATGTTTCACCTTAGTCAGGTCTCGTCTCTTTGATGCTTCACTGTAATCATGGCTTGCATTGCAATATCCGTTGATTAAGGAGGTGTATCTCTTGCTGAATGATCATCAAAATCTGGTGCCCCCATTCTTCAGTTATCACGAATGATTCACAATCAAAATACAAATGCATAAACAGGTCCCGTCAATTCTCCTCTTTGAACAGAAGATTGTGCAACCCAACGAAATCATTCAGTGTAAGCTCTTCTGGCCGTGACTGTATTGCAGTCAGCAAGCGTCATAAAGTGCTAACAATATTTCACAAATGGGAAAAGATGATACATGATATGGACTTACCGTTACAGGAAGGCCCAGATTTTCAAGCGCATTTTCTATCTGAGCAGGTAACACATATGCTGAAGTGATCTTCAAAGCATCTTAGGCTTCCCATTAAACGCAGAATTCACCTGAAGATGGCAACTATAATAATTAAAATGAACATTAGAGAAAGTTACGATCGCAAACAAATTTCCCAACAATACTTTGCCACCTGCAAAGGCTGGGATGCTGATGGATTGGATTATTTATAGATGGAGTGTAGAGAATCTCTCAATGGAGAAAAGGGAACCGTTGATCTTAATAGAAGACATCTTAAACTTTATGCTATTCACTTCACTGGTTGATAGACTGTGCCAAATGGTTTAAGCCACCTGGTTATATTCTCAAGCTTGTGACTGCATTTATCTCATGTCACTTCATGAGAGACAAGAGATCACTGCCCTCAAAAACCTCTATGTTCCACATGCTTTTACCCTTGATTTTTTATATAACAATTATATACACGAATTCTAGTTAGATGGATTATCTCCCATAAATTTAAAATATTGAGATATATGAATGGCAATATTATTGGCTACCAAGTTATGAAAATTTTAATATATTATAACAATATTGTAATAACAGTGATGGGGGTTTCCTCCTCTCCAGAAATTTATATGGCAGAGTTCTAACACTCAAATTTGGAAAAACAAGTTATGAACAACTGGCTACTCCAAATAAAAAAAAAGAATCGAGCAAATGCAATGAAGCTGCATATGCCACTTTTTTTCCCCTTATACATGTGTGTACGTCCAATAATTGATGATTACACGATAATATATATTTTAAAAACCAAAACACTCAACTCAGTTCATAAGTTCATATAGTAATAGCTGATGGTAAAGTAGTTGACACTAATAATCTGATAGCTCAGCTGTTTAACTCAATTATCAATACACTACTGCAGTTATACTTGCCAGTCAGAGCCATCTAAAAGTATACATAAAAGATTAGGTGGTAATCAACCATTGAAAAGAAAGTTTTTGTTTGAAGTGAGTCGCGGATAATCTACTGGTCGCTTCAGTTTAAATGTAGCAAAAGCTCCATCTACCTGCACATCACAAGAAAATGTCCTATATAGGTTCGGCTATAAGTTGCTAGCACTGCATTTGTGGATACTGCTATTTTAAGGCATGCTGGTAAAGTAAGAATCACTAATATAATGCCAACTTCATGAAAACCTCATATCGACTAAAAGTATTTGAGTAAAAATGTGTATAAAATGCAGACAATTGAGGAGGAGAATTGCCATGATTATGATTAGAAATAACATGTCCTTTCAATTCCCCCCCCCCCCCCCCCCCCTAGTCCTTGCAAGACATGTTTTCTTTACGTTTATGTCAGATTTTTTGAGAGTTGAAAAAATCAACGGCCGATTATGCAATGGGTCTTCAGCTCTCAAAAATCATTCTTGTACGCTAAAAATACAATGCAAGAGTCAATTCTTACTATTTTGATTATGCTGAACACGACCATGAGGTCATATTTGGTTAAAAGGTTAAAAGTCAAAACAACCTTCCCCTATGAGTTTGAAGTTTTAACTAAGGGGTTTAGAACTTAGAGGGTAGTGGATACTTTTTTAGTAAAAAATATGCATTTAATTCGGGGTTTTTTTCAATTGTTTGGGGGGAGGGGGGGCACCGCTTGTCTGGCAGGAGCAGTTAGTGCACGTCACCTTGTGTTGGGACATTGCAAGTTCGAATTTCAATGGTATATGGTTATATAACTGGTAGGAGTCTGCCTAACCCTCTGTAACAAATATCGCAAGATATATAAAAATCTCTCGATAATATCGCGAGAAATTGCCTGAAAGTTTAAAAAGGCAATTTCTTGAGAGATTTTCAATCGGTCACAAATATCGTGATATTTACCATTTTAGCAGATATTTATCACAAGTTTTTTATTTTTAAATGTGTTTTATTTATATTTTCCTATAAAAAATATTATTTTTATATATTTTCATTTATTTTTTATTGCCGAGATTTTGCCAAAAAATGCGAGATTTATAAAAAATTTCAAAATCTCCCGAGTTTTTTGACTACCGAGATTTTGCCGTTTTAAACTTTTGTCACTATGGCCTAACCCCAACTTTCTCTGTCTAATTTTTTTTTAATAAATAAACAATAAAACCAATTCAATTCAGGCCTTTTTTAATGAATAAACAAACTACATATTCAAACTCGAAAACAAACAAAAAAACATGCGACTATAATTTTTTTGAAAAGACAACGAAAATGAGGTCTTAAGAACCTGTTTGCTCAGTCCAGGAGACGCCACAGGTGGAGTGCCATATATCAGAACAGCAGAGGCATTGCGGATACATCTTTCTCATACCTGCTGGATCGGGGCATCTGCTCCATCAAACTGGATAACTCTCTTAAAAGACTTCATACTAAGTTTCAAAAGAAGTCGTCCACAAGGGCTCAGAACATCTGGTAGGGGTAACTTGTGGATATCACCAGGTTGACAGGACGATACAAGTTTGAAACCCCATGGAGGGGTATCTTTTGCCACAAGGTTAAAGATGCATGTACTCCCAGTGGGTCAGAGAGGAGCTCAAGAGTTTTACCAACCGGAGGCCTGCCAATGTGCGGTCAGTGATAGAGGGGTTTTCCCTTGGCCTAGCTATCAAAAAAAAAATCAAAAAAGAAAGATGTCCAAATCCTAAGAAGATGACCATGAGCAAACCCTCTTCTGTATAAGCCTATATTAGACAAGGGTATCACACTAATAGGATCAGATTCATCATAGACCTTCTGATCCAAGCCGAGATTATTAGATCCACTTAGGTTGGAGTTTATTATTCTTCAACACGAATTCGCATACTTTAATTGAGATACAGACAAAATTAGTAGAAAGATAAAATTTTCACAACTGTGAAGAAAAAAATGTTCTTGTTGCTGCTGCTGTCATTATTTGATAGGCAAGCAGGGGAAGTACCCCAGACAGGATTCAAACAGTGCAACTTTACTGCTCCAGCAATCAAATTCAATCGATATGTGATAATACAATGTGTCATTGAAGTGTAATCAGCTGACAAGCTTTAATAAACTTGCAACATCGGCAAGATGCAGGATTTAGTTTAATATACTTTGATTTTCAGATCGGGCAACAGAAACCAGCAAAGCTGGTCCCAGCATACAAATTGGAAAAAATTACAGGCTCTGAGAAGGTTCATGATCTAGCAATGTTTTGACAGGAATGGGCACAAGTTTCGATGCACAAGAGTAAACCTTAACCTTCATTTGATGAATATTTATGATGCATCTACTAAGAAAAAAATTCACTTTTTTATCTCACATTAAACAATTTGTTCAATCTTTCTGTGAGGCAATGTCATCTCAGTGCAGAAACAGCTCATCCTCCAGCCTTTAATTGCTCAAACAAAGCCCATATCACAACCCCAATAATGGTGTCTCGAACCAAACCTTTCAAAAGTGCATCAAACCACTCATTCTCACTAGTGAGAGGCCACCTTCTGCCAACAAGATCACGGAACCGCAATTGCCCCTGATCATTCACCAAAGCATAGATCACTCCATTCATATGGCTCTCCCCAATGACCCCAACTACTTGTTTACAGTTATTCACAGCTTTGCTCCGCTTCAGCGACCATGCAAGATACTGAAATGAACAATTAAGTATACTCAAGCTCAAAATACAAATCCAGATTGGATTATAGAGGTGGCTGGTTGTGCACATGCCAGCCTAGGGCTCAAAAACCTGCCCCATACCCAGCCACTTGTGCTGGCCTGCAGGCAGCTTGGCCCATCACCCAGCCCTACCTGATAGAGTAGGGCAGTATCATTTGAACAATATAGAACTTGGAACACTAAGGCATGATGGCTGCAAACAAAATTGGAGGATATAATAGCACTAGTTTTGAGCTTACAACATCACGCTCGTGCATAAGGGGCTGCAAGAGCGAAGGGAAAGATAAGCTCAATTTTTTGTAAAGTTGAGATGGACTATCAGGTGCTTCCACATCCTGCATCAAAAACAAATTTATAAAAAGAAAATCAGGTTGAACTAAAAATGCAACAAAATGATGAACAGCTAACCAATATGCGGGCAACTACAATTTTTTTTTTGCATAGCTATTCATAATGTTAGATGTACACATTTAACTGCACGAGTTTGAGGATCTAATTCTTCCTTCTATTTGTACTTAAAAGAATAAATAAATAAATAACTTGCTGCTGTTCAAGGAGATATAACCTGTATGGGCAACCATGGGGCCTAGTTACTGATCCATAGCCTAACTAGGTGCCTTCTCCTAGGCAACTCTAGGTTCCCTCCTAGGGGCGACATGCAGAGGGCTGCTTGGAGGTGGGTAGTCTGAGCTGAAAGATAGTTCGTGGCTAAGGTAGGTGGTGTGACCTTAGCGTGTGCAGAAAGTCACTGCACTTAGGTGGGCTAAGTGGGTTGGCAGGGTTGCCACTCACTAGAATATGAGAACTTGAAATATGAGAACTACCATGTGAACCACAAATTTTCATGGATTTTTTGTTCTTTTCTCTTAAATCTAACCGTATGGATGTGATCTATATGCTTGGTTTTATAAGGACCAACTCTTGAATCATGCGATTATGATGCATAAACAAGAATTTGTAAGGCTTTAAAATCAATGGCTTGTAATCTTCATAAATATTCAAGCATCCAAAAGTTATATTTTTTCACTGAAAATACATGATTCAACAGTTGATTCCTAGCAGATTCACCATGCTGAACACATCTAAATGGTTGGATTTGTAAAAAAAAGTGTTGAAAATGCCCAGTTAACACAATAGTTCTCATATTCTGGTGACTATATATATATATATATATATATATATATATATATATATATATATATATATATATATAGAGAGAGAGAGAGAGAGAGAGAGAGAAATTGGTAGCTGCTCACACGTTAGGTGCGAAATGATATGTTCTAAATGGGTTTTTCTGCCCTTCCGGTGTTTTTTTTGCAGTTCTAACCCCATAAATGTGTCGGGCATAGTCGATTTACGAGGAATCCACACCTGGATCATGTGTTTTCGATGAAAAAAATGATATTTGAGCCTTGAAAATTTACAAAGATTTTTTACCGTTAATTTTTTGAAACTTATAAAATCCCACCCATGTGTTCAGAATCAAATGCTTCAAGAGCTTATCCCTATAAAATCATGTACATAGATCACATCTGTACAGTCAGAATTTAAAAATAAAATAAAAAAGGCTGAAAACCCCATTTAGCACGTTCATTTTGTACCTAACGTGCGAGCAACTACCAATCACTATATATATATAGAAGGTCCAAAAGTTATAACCAACGATGATCAGATGACATTCCTTCTCTAACATTCAAGTTTTTCATCAATCAAACTCTACATATTAGACTTTTATCATTTATTTAGTAAGCAACATGTTTTAGATTATGAATTTTCGATATTTAGGTGTGGTCCAACCAAAGGAAGGTCCAAAATCCAATATGTAAAGTCCAATCTATGAAAAACTCAATCGTTAGAGAAGGAACAAAAACTCAATCGTTAGAGAAGGAACGCCTTCGATTATCGGTTGTAGATTTTGGACCTTCCTTTGGTTGGACGGTTACCCTTTATATATATATATATATATATATATATATATATTCATTCTCACGAACTGGGTATTTCCAGCACTTTTTTAGAAAATCCGACATACACATCTAGTAAAAAGATAACTTCATATAAATTTTTAATTTTTTTGTCAACTAACCCTACAATATGATCTATATTCTATAGGCAGTCTAATGGAAAATGAGTTTTGGATCATGCGATCAGAATGCATCCAGTTTCCAAGAGGTTTAAAATTCAACCACCCACAATCTGTCACATAAACACTGATATGGTTAGCAGGCACACTTGTTGACATGCAAGTTTTATAAAATTAGGACAAAGGGACACACACACACACACACATATATATATATACTATAATGAAGTGCCAACCGAGAGAGGCAAGAACTCCAAGAGCAAGCACGGAAGCACGCACATACACAAGAGGCCACTAGAGGGCACACAATAAACCACAAAAAAGTGGTCAAGCACACAAAGGAGAAAAAAATATATTTCATTCACTAAATGCTTCACAAGAAGCTTAAGAAATACATGGGGCCATGCCCCTTATTTATACACAGCAAGGGACCCAAGGAGGGGCTCCCATAGGGACGTTGGAGCCCCTCCAACGGTCATATTTATGACCGTTGGAGGGGGGTCCAACGTCTCTATGTGGGACCCCCTTTAACAATAAAAAAGAAATAAATAAAAAACAAAAAAGAAAAAGAATAAGGAAAAAGAAAAGGAAGCATATCTAGGATATGCGTGTACATGTGAAATGACATAAATACCCCTATCGGGTATTACAATATAAATATATATATTTATATATATAGATAGACATATAGACATATATATGACTATATATATGTGTATATGTCATAACCTATATATATAAATATATATATACAACATATTTTAACATATACACGGTTAGCAGACACACAGGTTTCATAAAATTAGGACAGGGACACGGCCATACAATACACACACACACACACACACACACACACACACACACACACATATATATATATGAGTGTGTATATGATTATGTGCATTCAAAATTCTTAATAAAAAACAATAAAGTATGAATATCATTTTAAGTGCAAATTCTTGGACAACAATTCTAATTCATTATGACATTAAGGAATGGATCTACATTGAACAAATAAAGAAGAGACTGACCAACTGACCAAAAGGAAAGAAATTGGATATCTTCTTTATGATAAATGCCCGTGAACAACGCTAAATTTTAATGTAAACAATAACAAATTAAGAAAAAAGAAAACTTAATACAAAGTAAACAATCAAGATAAAAAAAGCATACAAGATCAAAGTTAATAACACAATCTAGAGTCTAGACTGTGCCCAACACAAGTTTGACCATGTCCATGAAGTGTCGTGGGGAGTCTAGGTGCCGTGTCCGTGTGACATAGCCTACAATGTATCAAAATTTCATGATTCAGAAAAAACTACATTTTTAAATCCAGAAAACACAATACAATGTGTTATTCCTAGCAAAAAGACTATGATGATAAACCCTATGGGGTCAGATTTAGAAGATGGACTAGGTGAGTATAGGTGGACCCTATCACCAATAAAGAACTTGGTCAGGCTGAGTTCAGCCAAGCTTGAGTTAGCTTGAGCTTGATCATGGGAGGCTTCAGCCAGTGTGCAGCCCCAGTTACAAGAAAATGACTGCAAATGACTTAAATTCCATCATTATGTTGATATCACAAGGATGTGGGAACGGTAACGAAACACCAAGAGTTGAGCAAATGTCACTTATGGACAAGCACAAATACAATGACCACTTATGGGTCGATAAATACAACACAAATCAGCCACTTAGGGGCACAACACACACATAAAAATATATGATTTGTTATTGAGGAATGCCTTGAGAAAGCATACATTAGAGAGGGGTTTCAACCCCTTTATATACAACAAGAGAGAGGCCATGTAGCCGTTGGGGAGATCCCAACAGCTCTCTAGCTTAATAACTAAAAAGTGTTAAAATATGTATATATATATATACATATACTTATATATATACATACGTATATATATAAGTATATATATACATATATGTATATATATACAGTTTTCCTTTTCTTGAAATACCCGATAGGGGTATTTTTGTAAAACCACATGTAACCTTTTTCTTTTTATATTTTTCCTTTTCTCCCTTTTTTCTTTTTTCTTTTTTCTTTTTTCTTTTCTCTTTTTTGTAAGACCACAAGGGCCCCACACATGTAGTCGTTGGGGCCCCAACGGTCAGATTTATGACCGTTGGGGCTCCCAACGACTACATGGGAGCCCCTTGTGGTCCCTTCCTTATCACTCCCTCCTCTATAAATAAAGGAGGTTTCTCCTCTTGTATGCACGGGTTTTTCACCCTTCTCTTTCTTTCTTCAATAATATTCAACTTATGACTTTAAGTCATTTTCTACTTTTGTGTGTACACCTTTAGTGTTTGTGTTCTTGGCTTTTGGTGTCACTCTTAAAGAGTGCTTTTGCTCTATTGGTGCTTCCGCCTCTTTTCATTACATGGTATCAGAGCTCGGTTGGTGATTGGGCTTCTCTTTGTTATCTTGGGACGTGTGCCTCTCAAGCTTTTGAAGAAAGGAAGAATATTTGGTGCCGATGGAACGTGATTCTAAAGTTGAGTTTTCTTTTAAGCTCAATGGGTCCAACTATCTTATGTGAGCCTCCGCTATGGAAAATCATCTAAGAGGTAAGAAACTTTGGGGTTTTGTTATGGGAACTACTCCCGAACCCTCTCTTGTTCTCACTAAAATCGAAAATGAGGTTGAAAAAGCTTTAGATGCCGATGAGCGCATCAAAGCTATCAATGACCATCAATCCAAAGTTGAGGATTTGGAGAGTAACCATGCCAAAATTTTGGCATGGTTTATGAACAATATTGACCTTAAAAATTGTGCTAATATTGCCAAATTTAGAAGGGCCAATGAGGCATGGTTTTTCCTTAAGGGTATGTATACCCAAAAGGATCTTGCTCGACAATTTTTTTGTCAAGAAAAAATCCGTTCCACCAAACAAATGGATATGAGTGTCCGGGACTACTTTAGCTCTCTAACCCCTCTTTGGGATGAACTTGCTCTTCTTGAGCCTAAATGGGTGGTCCCGGAAGATATTGAGTTAAGAAGGGAACAAATTGAAAATGAACATTTTTTCCAATTTCTTCATAGTCTTCGACCGGAATTTGAACAAGTTAGGGCATCCCTTCTCCATAGAAGCAAAGCCTTACCCATTGAAGACGCCCTTGCCGAAATATGCCAAGAAGAAACTCGACTTGGCCTAAGTTTTAAGAGTGATGAAGTTTTGGCCGTTACTAGGCCCGAATCTAATGTAAAAGCATATAGACTTCCTCACTTTAAAAAAAATAATGGGCCTAGAAAGGGAGTGATATGTCATTATTGTAATGAACTGGAACACATTAGACCGGTTTGTCCCAAACTTAAGGGAAAAGTAGCCGCGGTTGGAGAAAATTCTCCAAAGAAGGAAGAAGAAAGTGCCAAAGAGGGAGATATCAAAGAAACTCTTAATCATATCTCCGAAGTTCTCCAACATCTTCTCAAGACGTCTTCTTCAACATCCGGAGCCGCCATCGCCTATTCTTCATCACCTCCAGGTATGTGGATACTAGACTCCGGTGCTTCTTTTCATATGAGATCTCATAAAAACTCTCTTTCAAATGTTTTTTCCGAACCCATATCCTCTTATGTCTCAACGGCCGATGGAACATCTTTGAAAATTGAAAGTATTGGAACACTTGATTTTAAAAAATTTCAAAACTTTTTCGTTCCTAAAGTAAGAATCGTTCCAAAAATTAATCTAAATCTTTTTTCCGTTTCCCAAATCACCGATCATTGATGCCAAGTCTCTTTCTCACCTAAAGATTGCACCGTGCAGGATCTCCAGTCAGGGAAGCTGATTGGGCAAGGCCATAGAAGGGGTGATCTCTATTTTATGATTTTTTGACTCTTCCATCTAAGTCATCTTGCAATCTTGTAAAAGACAAAAGTATTGGTATTTGGCATGAGAGACTTGGTCATCCAAATTTTGTAGAAATGTCTCTTTTTCCTTTTTTGAACAATACTTGTAAAGACAATCACATGACTTGTAAAGATTGCATTTTTGGGAAATCTAAAGCTACTCCATTTCCTCAAAGAAGTTACTTCACCACTCGGCCTTTTGAACTTGTTCATTCCGATGTATGGGGACCTTCCCCTATTTTGTCTAAAGGAGGATTTTCGTACTATGTGGTCTTTATTGATGACTTCACTCGATGTACATGGATTTACTTCCTAAGTCGCAAATCCAAAGTTTTCTCCTTCTTTAAAGAATTCCATGCGATGGTTAAAAATCAATTCTTGGGAAACGTATCTATTCTTAGGTCCGATTCGGGAGGCGAATACATGTCCAATGATTTTCAAAGTTATTTAAAAGAAAATGGAATTTGTCATCAACGTTCTTGTCCCAACACTCCGCAACAAAATGGTCTTGCAGAAAGAAAGCATAGGCACATAATAGAAACCACAAGAACGTTATTAATTTCAAAAAATATTCCAAAATCCTTTTGGGCCGAAGCGGTTCTAACCTCAACATACCTTATCAATAGAACCCCTTCATCTTCTTTGAAAAATCTCTCTATTTGAAAAACTTTACAATATGTCTCCCGATTATAAAAGACTAAGATTTTTTTGATGTAAATGCTTTGTTCTAACTCACAAAAATGATAAACTTTCTCCTAGGGCTATTGGATGCATTTTCTTAGGATATGGCGAAAAACAAAAAGGTTATCGATGTTTTGACATACTTAAAACAAACTTTATATCTCAAAGGATGTCACATTCCTAGAAGAAGAAAATGGTTTTTTGCACCAACCGAATCAAAACATTGATTATTCCTTTTTATTTGACTTGTTGCCTCAAGAAAACATCATAGATGATCATATTGATCCTAGTGAACCTCTCAGTGAAGATCATTTTGAACATCCAAATGATGATCAAAATTTAGAAGAAAATATGTCAAGACAAATACAAGTCTACTCTAGAAGGAATGAAAGAAATCCACCTTGTGCCCTTGAAAATTTTTCTCAAAGTGAGTCAATCGAAAAAACCTCGCAAAGAAGATTAAATGGTATTTCCAAAGTACCAAATAGATTTGTTTCTTATGATTCTTTTTCTCCAAACTTTCGAGCATGTCTACTTGCTCTTCACTCCTTTCATGAACCATCTCATTACAATGATGCTAAACAATATGCTCATTGGAATGAAGCTATGGAACTAGAACTTAATGCTCTTAAAAAGGCACAAACTTGGGAAATCATTGATCCTCCCAATGGCAATAAACCCATTGGATGTAGATGGGTTTTTAAAGTAAAAACTAAGTGTGATGGTTCATTGGAAAGATATAAGGCTAGGTTAGTGGCCAAGGGATATGCCCAAGAATATGGGATAGATTATGATGAAACCTTTGCCCCTGTTGCTCAAATGACTAGTGTTCGAGCCTTTATTGCAATAGCCTCTGCTAAAAAATGGCCAATTTTTCAATTAGATGTCAAAATGCCTTTTTAAATGGAAATTTAAATGAAGAAGTTTACATGGAACCACCTCTGGGTATGAATTTAAATGGTAGAATTTTGAAATTGAAAAAGGCCTTATAGACTTAAGCAAGCTCCTAAAGCTTGGTATGATAAGTTTAGTAGTGTATTAATCAATTTAGGATTTACTTCTTGCTATACTGACACTGTTCTTTTTGTTAAGAAAACAGGTAATCTCATTGTTATTCTTCTATTATATGTTGATGATATGATCATCACTAGGGATGACAAAAATGGGGTAAATGATGTGAAGTCTATGTCAAAAGAAACCTTTGATATGTCTGACCTTGGATTCTTGAGATATTTCTTAGGAATTGAAGTGGCATACTCCCCGCGAGGATACATTTTATCTCAGATGAAATTAGCAGCAGACATTTGTACCAAATCTGGAATATCTGATGAAAAGAAAGTTGAGACTCCCGAAGTTATCAATGCAAAACTGAGACTTGAGGATGGTGTTCTTCTTGAGGATCCAACTCCCTATCGTCAATTAATTGGATCTCTCACTTACTTATCCATCACCCGTCCTGACATAGCTCATGCAGTTCATGCTGCAAGCCAGTTTCAACATGCACCTACTACAGTTCATATGGCGGCTGTAATGAGAATTGTGCGATACATCAAAAATACCATCTCCAAGGGACTCTTCTTATCCTCTTCCTCATCTCTTGAATTAACTGCTTTTACTGATGCTGACTGGGGAGGAAATCCCAATGATTGTATCTCAACTACTGGTCTTTGCATTTTTTTAGGTGAATCTCTCATCTCGTGGAGATGTAAGAAGCAGCAAAAGGTCTCACTATCATCCACTGAAGCTGAATATCGGGCTATGGCAATGACAACAATGGAAATCGTGTGGCTCAGAGGACTCCTTGGTGACATGGGTGTCCTCATTTCCTCACCCACCAAGTTCTGCTGTGATAACAAAAGTGTGATCTACATTGCAAGCAATCATACGTTTCACGAACGGACCAAGCATATCGAGATGGATTGCCACTACGTTCGAGATGAATTCCTCAAAGGAACTATCACATTACCATACGTCACTTCAGAATATCAACTGGCTGACTTCTTCAGCAAAGCGCTCCCAACTCCACGATTTATGTTTCTTCTTGGCAAACTTTCGGTCTTCTCCCCGTAAAGTTTGAGGGGGCGTGTTAAAATATGTATATATATATATATACATATACTTATATATATATATACATATGTATATATAAGTATATATATACATATATGTATATATATACAGTTTTCCTTTTCTTGAAATACCCGATAGGGGTATTTTTGTAAAACCACATGTAACCTTTTTCTTTTTATATTTTTCCTTCTCCCTTTTTCTTTTTTCTTTTTTCTTTTCTCTTTTTTGTAAGACCACAAGGGCCCCACACATGTAGTCGTTGGGGCCCCAACGGTCAGATTTATGACCGTTGGGGCTCCCAACGACTACATGGGAGCCCCTTGTGGTCCCTTCCTTATCACTCCCTCCTCTATAAATAGAGGAGGTTTCTCCTCTTGTATGCACAGGTTTTTCACCCTTCTCTTTCTTTCTTCAATAATATTCAACTTATGACTTTAAGTCATTTTCTACTTTTGTGAGTTTTGTGTGTACACCTTTAGTGTTTGTGTTCTTGGCTCTTGGTGTCACTCTTAAAGAGTGCTTTTGCTCTATTGGTGCTTCCGCCTTTTTTCATTACAAAAAGCCCATAACCTAAATCTAAATTACATACACAAAAATAAATACAAGAAGAAAAAGGAAAATCCATGTACAAAGACTACTATATCCTTACACAAGTAAAAGACTAAAAACACCTTATATATACATACATTAACACTCCCCCTCAAATTTACGATGTGATCACCGAAAGTTTGCCTAACAAGAAATGAAACCTAGAAAAAGGAAGAGCTTTAGTGAAGAAGTTTGCAAGCTGATATTCTGCCAGTGAAATAGTCTTCTTAAAAAATTATTCTCTGACATAATGGCAATCTATCTCAACGTGTTTAGTGCGCTCATAAAAAATATGATTCTCAACGATGTATATGGCACTTTTGTTATCACAACATAATCTTGACGATGTCGTTAATAGTACTCCCATGTCTTCTAATAAGCGTCTCAACCATACAATCTATGATGTTGTAGTTGTCATAGCATGATACTCGACTTCTGTTGAGGATAGAGATACCTTTGGTTGCTTTTTACATTTTCAGGACACCAGTGAATCTTCTACAAAAACACAAAAACCAGTGATTAAGCGTCTATCATTAGGATCTTCTCCCCAGTCAAAGTCAGAATATGCAATCAATTTAAGAGGGAATGAAGATAGCAATAATCCTTTATTAACATAATTTCTTAGATATCTAACAATACACATAACACACATATGAACAGAGGTAGGGGAGTGCTGAAATTGACTAGCAGTGTGAACTGCATGAGATATGTATGCTCTAGTAATAGTCAAATATGTTAAGGCACCAATCATCTATCGATATAGAGTGGGATTGTTCAATAGAATTCCATCATCTATCTAATTGATAACCTCAAGAGTGTCCACTCTTCTCTCATTAGTGATTCCAAATCTGCCAATAATCTCAGTTGCAAATTTAGATTGAGTTAAGAAATATCCTCAGGGAGAAATAGGCTACTTCAATCCCCAAGAAAAATATGAGAAAGCCTAAATAAATCATTTCAAAACTTTGTTTGAGTATATGCTTAATATGATTTACTCAGTGTTTGTCTCCTCCAGTTATGATCATGTCATCAACATAGAGAAGCAAAATCACAATACCTGCATCAAATTTCTTAACATATAAAGCAGTGTCAGCATAACATGAACAATATCCAAGATTAATCATAACAGAACTAAAACGATCATATCAGGCCTTTGGTGATTCTTTGAGACCATACAAAGCCTTTTTAAGATGAAGGACTTTTCCAACCGAAACCTCATACCCAAGTGGTAGATCCATATAAACTTCTTCTTTTAATTCACCATTAAGGAAGACATTTTTGACATCCATTTAGTTGATAGGCCATTTCTTAATAGCAGCCACAACTATGAGAGTCCTAACAGTGGTCATTCTAGCTACAGGACAAAGGTCTCATAATAATTTATTCCATATTCTTGTGAGTAGCCTTTGGCTACTAACCTAACTTTATGTCTTTCTAAATTTTCGTCACTCTTAGTTTTTACCTTGAAGACCCATCTACAACCTATCGATTTCTTTCCAGATGACAAGTTTGTCAATTCCCAAGTCTTGGATTTTTCTAATGCTTTTATTTCTTCACTCATAGCATTTTTCCATTCGAGATGATCTTTGACTTGATTATATGAAGCTGGCCCAAAGTAGGAGAAGATTTTCACTAGACAGGCTCTATATTGAGGGGCAAAGGACTCATACATCACAAATCTATCAAGAAATTTATGTGGTCTTTCTAAACGCCTAATGTTTCTAGTTTCTTAGTCTTCTAGGTTGGAATATTTTTCTAAGGCATTAGGATGATAGCTATCATGTCTTCTTTTATATTGAATAATTTGGGAGTGATCCTGATGTCGACCACACTGAGCATGTGTTTGAAGTTCATTATTATCAACAAAGTTCTCATAGGATATCAAACCATTATCACTTTTAGAATCTAATTTTAAAAATATATATTCATCTTCTCTCTTAAGCACATTTTTATCAAAAAAACTTTTTTGTTCCAAGAAGGTAACATTTCTTGAAACATACAATTTATCATTTTCAAAATCATAACATCTAAACCCTTTTTTGACTCGCACCATAGCCCGAAAATACACAGGGAATGGCCCTCAGAGATAACTTGTCATTTGTATTGGTGAGCAGAAAACACTTACATCCAAAAGTTCTTAGTCTACAATAGTCAGGAGGAATTTTGTAAAGTTTTTCATACAATGAAATATTTTGAAGATTTGATGATGAAAGCCGATTTATAAGATAAACTGCAGTAATGGCAGCTTTAGCCCAAAAATGTTTTGAAACACCTTTGGAAATGAGCAAGGTCCTTGAGGTTTTTATTATATGTTGTTTTCTTTTGGCTAAGTCATTCTAAATGTGTTTGCACATGATCTTTGATGAAAGATTCCATTAGAGTTCAAGTAGTTTTTAAAGTCATTTGACATGTATTCTACTTGTGAATCAGAACGAAAAATAGGAATGTTGGTTTTGAGAAGATTTGTAACTAATTTATAAAAAATTTTGAAGTTTTCAAATACTTCATGTTTGTGCCTAAGAAAGTAGATCCATGTAAATCGAGAATAATCATCCACAAAAATAACATAATATGAATATCTACCTTTAGACTTAACTGAGGCAGGTCCCCAAACATCAGAATGTATTAATTCAAGAGGCTTTGAAGTAGAATTTTTTTTTTCTTGATAAGGAATGGGTTTCATTTTAGCAAGAATGCAATCAGTATATTGGATTTTTTCATTAAAAAAATTTATCAAATGAGATACATTGGATAACTTAGTAATACTAGGATGACCTAGTCTTTGGTGTCACAAAATTAAATCCAACTTTTGTATATTTAGACAAAGGGGTTTTTGAAAATAATTAACTGATCCATGTAGTAGAGGTCTCCTTCTCTATGCCCTTTTCCAATCTGCTTTTCGGACTAAAGATCTTGTATCAAGCATTGGTTAGATGTGAAGGACACACTACAACCTTGATCAGTGATTTGAGAAACAAAAAGTAGGTTTATATTGAGTTTTGGAACAATTCTTATTTTTGGAATAAAAAAATTTAGAGATTTTTCAAAATTTTCAATTCCTTTAATATCAAGAGAGGAACCATCAATAGTGAAAACATTTATTTTACTTGAACCAATACTATGATCAATAATCATGGAACCATTATAGGTCATATGAAATGAAGCACCAGAATCTAGGAGTTAAGGGGTCATACTAGGAAGTGATGAACTGGAGATGACAACATCAATTATAAAAGAATCTTTGAGGAGAGGTTGCAAGGCTTACATTAATTGAGATATCAACATGTTTCCTATCATTTTGCTTGGAGTTTCTTTGTCGACTTGAGAAGTACCAACTGAAGCAAATTTTCTTTCCTCTTTAGTTTTAAATTTAGGACAATATGGCCTAATATGTCCAAGTTCTCCACAGTTATGGCGTACAATAATGGGTTTCTTTTTTTTATCTCCTTTTTCATCGTAAAACTGAGGTTTTTCAAAATTATTTTTATAGAAATGAGGAGGCCTATATGAATGATAGTTGGCACCCAGTCTTGACACGACTAAAACATTATCCTTGGACTCCTTTGATTTGGTTAAAGATTTTAATCTTGTCTCTTTCATCTAAACTTGAGCCAAAACTTCATGAATAGGTGGAAGTTTCTTATGCTTTCTATGAAGAATGTTACTTCTCACTTGTTCAAATTCGGGTCTTAGACCCCAGATAAATTGAAAAAATTATTCATTAATAATTTGTTTTTTTCTTCGTTGGGCATTATTAGGAGTATCCCAAATGGGTTTCATCTTGGCCATTTGATCCTACAACCTTTTTAGAATCCCATAGTACTCTCTCACATTCGTTTTTCCTTGCTTACAATTGTGAATTTTGTCTTGTAATTCTCATCTATATGCAGCATCACTTTGAGTATATGTTTGTTTGATAAAGAGACAAGCTTCATCGGCTCTTTCAAACTCCAATATGTTCTCACAAGTATCTTAACTCATACTTCCCATAAATAGGAAAAGGACCTCTGCATGTTCAATTTTCCATTCTTTCATAGCTTTCTTATATCTCAAAAGAGCTTACTCTCTTTCTTCTCCTTTAAGAACCTCTTCCTTAGTAGTTCCATCTTTTTCACTAATGGTCTTTGTGAAAATAAGTTGTGGTTCCGTTGTGGAACCATCAACATATTCCGACAAACCTTTCAAAATCAAAATTCTTTTGATGGCAGTGGCCAACAAATTATAGTTATTCTCATCAAACTTAATTGGGACTACCGTCACAACCTCCTTGTCCACCATAGAAGAGAAGAGAGATGCGTGCTGGCAAAGCTTCACGTCTTCAAAACAGTCAAAAGAATATCCAATCTTCAAGTAGAATATAGGCACGCTTCCTGAGGCTCTATCCGATCTTCACGATCCACCACGAGACTTTAGATATCACCAAAATCAGCAATAGAGCACTTGGCTCTGATACCATGTAACAAAACACCAAGAGTTGAGCAAATGTCAATTATGGACAAGCACAAATACAATGACCACTTATGGGCACAACACACATAAAAATATATGATTTTTATTAAGAAATGCCTTGAGAAAGCATACATTAGAGAGGGGTTTCAACCCCTTTATATACAACAAGAGAGAGGCCATGTAGCTGTTGGGATCTCCTCAATGGCTAGAAATATAGCCGTTGGGGAGATCCCAATGGTTCTCTAGCTTAATGACTAAAAAGCCCATAACCTAAATCTAAATTACATACACAAAAATAAATAAATAAATAAATACAAGAAAAAGGAAAATACATGTACAAAGACAACTATACCCTTACACAAGTAAAAGACTAAAAAACCCCTATATATACATGCATTGACAGGAACAACTCTTGTAGAATTATGGACCTTGAAAAGGAAAAGAAAATGAAATTTCATGACAAGTTCCACAAGACTTGATTGTCCACTATTTTGTAAAACCAAATAAGTATTCATACAAAATCACCTGAATGGGTAAGGCTGCCATATGCTTAGCCAAAAGATTTTTAACAAAATCTGTAAGAACTCCCAATTTGGAGTTCTTGGAACCCCTAGGAAAAGGAGAGAGGAGTTATATTACTTAGGAGAGAGTAGTTGCCTTCAGATATTGGGTATGAACATAGGATTACTATTACCCTAATTATGTAAAACAGTGGCAAAATAAGGTCTGAGCAAAGGATTACTGTGATGCTAATTATGTAAAACAATGCAAAATAGCTAAAAAGTAAGGTGTGTGAGAATTATGCATGATATGTTGTACACAGTTCAACTCAGAATCAGGATGGTAAGACAAACTGTCCCAGAAGCTTTTTGGGTATTTCAAAAACATCGGCAAGTGACTTAGTGGTTCTTAGTCGAGAGTATGTATTGTCATTCATATGGCTAACACAGGGCACTTGTTGATTGAAAAAATTTGAATTCAGTTTCCCACGTTACTGAGATATGGAAACTTATATTGCAGTTAACAACTCAGCAATACATTCTGACAAAAGTAAAACATTAAGTTTAGGAAATG
Source organism: Nuphar pumila (assembly GCF_984573655.1). Taxonomy (NCBI): domain Eukaryota; kingdom Viridiplantae; phylum Streptophyta; class Magnoliopsida; order Nymphaeales; family Nymphaeaceae; genus Nuphar; species Nuphar pumila. The sequence goes on along the minus strand of NC_143255.1, from coordinate 113,942,050 downwards.
CAGTAAAAAGAAATGGTTCTTGAATCTATAAAACATGGAAAGTTAGAATATGACAATCAATGAATCGTTAGAATGAAATAACCTCATTGTTGTTTCCAGTCAGCTCCAAAGTTGAAGAACTTATGCCTCTGAAAAGTATCATGACCAACTTTAGTTTCTCATCCCATTTGAGGGATCCCCATGCGCGTCCAAGCTAAAGATATGCCGCAAGTACAACATTAAGAAGAAAGCTTCTATATATTCACCATTAGAGGAAAAAGAAAAGGATGAACAGATCCATATGTTAATCATCTCGGTCATTCAAAATTCACAATGCTTGTAAGAACAGCTCTGGGATTGAACAAAAAACATACAGTGATTTCAATTGGACGATCGCCCAGAACTATTTGAGCTCCAACCTCTTCAGATGCAATCCGAGCTGCACGAAACTGGAAAAATAAATTTAAAGGTGAAACGAACATCAGTTAGCATGGCTGATAATAATCTGTTAGATAAAAGTGTCCAAATGAGATATGAAAGTAAATGATATGTGGTTTGTACCTCATCCCCGAAAGGTCTGCCCACAGAGGAGGAAATTTTAGAAGAGAAGGCTGCAAAAAGCAAACGTAAAGCAAGAGCAGACTGACCACCTGTGTTGCCAAACATATGAATACGTTAACACGGGGGTAACAGACGACCAACTATATAAAAAAGACTGAACAAAATAAGCAATATGGTCATGTGCTTAATGAATTTATTTTCACTTCAAATAAGAAGCTATTTGTATTTTCAATTCATAGTGGAAAAGCAAATGATAAACTAAAAGAATATACAGTTTCGGTTTCGCCACAGGGAAGGTATCATCATACTTTGCTGCAAGTGTATCATTTTTCAAAGAACATACAGGAAATATTTTGCAAGAGGGCATTGCCAATTTGTAGCATGTATTATATAATTTAGGCCCACTGAGAGGGAAGAAACACCTTTGCCAGGTCACTAGCCGATGCCTGGGCAGGCTCCACCAGCTTCAGGGGATGAAAGAGCCCACTTAAGGATTACATGATCTTGGTAGACCCTGATTTTCATGCATGTACAGCCAGACATGTTTGTCCTACGTAGAACTCAGCCAATCGGCCAATACAAACTCATGCCTAGTGATCTATCATTACACTTAACCTCTGTTTTTAGCTTGCAACTAAACATAACAGCCACTTCTACTATAATTGAAGGACCAAAATGTTAACTCACCCAAACTCAAACTCCGGCCTATGGCACCAAAAAACCTCTGTCCGCTCAAAGAAAACATATTTGATTTCATTGCAAGAGCATCATCAGCACTTGATGGCAGGGAAGAGAACATTATACCAGCTCTGAAGTTGAGTCCTGCAAAATTTTAAGTTCATTCCTGAATGATATGATCATGATATATTTAATTAATGAGAAACCTTCTCCATCAGCATTACAAACTTGAAATTTTTTCACATCATGCAAAAAATTGTTAAGGAACAATAAAACATCCAAATATGAAAAATTCGACAACCTGTGGACTCCCTTGCATCTTTCTCATGCCTACTAAAGAAATATTTCAGCCAGTGACCATGTCGAGGGCTCTCATATGCTTTGAAGAATAGATAGCTTCAAGTCCGCATACCATTTCACCAATGAAAAATAAAAAAGCAACAAAAGAGATAATCTTCCACGTGAAAGAAAAAATGACCAATGCCGTTTGATGCCAAATAAAGGATGAAAAACCTATCTAATACATGTAGCAAGAAGTTAACCAAAACAAACCCATTTTCTACCGACACCAAGAAACAAAAGGCTCAAGATAACCCCAATGCCATGCGATGCCTCCTCATGTCTAATGTAACCAATGAATTTCTATAACATGCACATGAACAGGGGCACATCTGATTCACAGTATGTAAGACAGTTGATACCCCGATTCTTCACTGTTTGAGCCGAGTGATATAACGGGTTGAATAATACTTCACACAAGAGACCACCGCGCTACTCCGTCTTCCTTCATCTGTGCAATTGTTTTGGGATGAAGGCGTAGTTGTTGTTGTTGTTGTTTGCACATGAACAGGGGCATAGGACATAGATAATGTCATCCTATGATAAGAACACTGGGCATATTTAAACGCTTAATCACTTACATTGTGACATATTTACCAGTGTATCATGCAATATTGCACAGATGAAGGAAGACGGAGTAGCGCGGTGGTCTCTTGTGTGAAGTATTATTCAACCCGTTATATCACTCGGCTCAAACAGTGAAGAATCAGGGTCTCAACTGTCTTACATACTGTGAATCAGATGTGCCTCCAAGTTTCATTTTTTGTTTAATTCGTTTATGCATCATCTTGTTGAAATTCAGACAACAAAATTGTCACTACAATGCCTTGTTGCATTGGCATGGGTGCTTCATGTTATATACCATTTCCACGATTTTAGTCCAACCATCCATAATTTACTTAAGGATTTGCTATATTGAGGATCACCTGCATTTCTATTGTATTCGTTTCAGTTGAACCACCACGTTTAGTATGTTATCCACAATTATTAACCCACAAATATGGAAAAAAAGCATGAAATTCAAGAACCCAAATCGAGAAATCTTGTTGCAGAGTTGAATCTAAAACTTTGAGATGATAGCTTAATCTTCATTTCCATTCACTCCTACTAAAATTGGCAATTCTGAAACAAAAAGAAACGCTAATCCAGAATAAGAAAAGCCCAACAAAAAATAAAATCAAACTGAGCGAGACAAAGACCAATCCTTGCCTGCTTCTGCATAGCTCGACGACGACATTCTCCGGCCTCACCGTCTTCACCACGCGCTCGACGTCCGCCGCCGACTTCTCCTCCACGTGATTCACGCCGACGATCCAGATCATCTCCGGCTCCGCGAAACCGTCGCCGCGTCGGGAGCCCAGGCGAGACCTCTTCACGAGGACCAACCTTCCGCCCTCCACCAGATCGAGCAGCCCAGGATGAAGCTCCGCAACCTCGGACCGCGATTCCTGCAAGAACTCCGATCTGTAGTCGAAATCGAGGGGAGGGGGGCTTATTTTGGACACCATAGGGCGGCTCTTCTCCGACCTCGTCCTCGTGCGTCTAGGTGAGGACAACGAGACCGGGAACGGCCTGCAGAGGGAGACGAAGGAACGGAAAGCGAGAGCTTCCATGAGGAGCGAGGGCGGAGGGAAGATGATGGCTCCCATTTCCGTGAAGGGGATTCCACAGAGAGAGGGAAGGAGGGATTCTGAACTTCCTGATGGGGGATGAGGACGCGACCACAGCCACGTTGTCTCGTTAACGGCCACTTTTTTTGGAGGGAGAGAAAGCGCGTGAAAGCAACGCCTCTGGACCTGGTAAAATCTCGGCGCGAGGGAAATTATGTATTTTTCTTGAGAAAGTTTATGGAAAATCTGACGATGAAAAAAATGAAGTATTTTAAAAATATGGAGAAATTGCAGATAGACGATACGAGAAAATCACGATGGTTTCAAAATATCACGGGTAGCTTTTACATATGGATCAGATTTTATCCAATATCCGACCAAATTTATCGAAACGACATCCGATTGTAATCAAATGTGAATATGGTTTTGCTTTTTAGCTACCCACAAATTTCTGGGCTTGATGGATCACTAAATCCGATTACATGTAGAAGACCAGATATGGTGTGAGTTTTTTATCAGCCCAACCGGAAACTGAATTGAATCCGTTTAGCTAAAATCCGAACCGTTTACATCTCTATTTACATAGCATCAAAATAATTTTAAAGATTCGGATGGGATTACAAACAAAATTAGGTTGGACCCGATTTTTTACTTGCTAGATTCGGGTCCCTGTTGGGTCTCGGACCTCGGTTCAGGAGAATTTCAACTGGACTGATCTAATCAGACTTTGCACATTGGGCAAGATAATGGTTTTGAACCAATGTGGGCTCAGCTTGTCTGGTAGGAGCAGCTATTGCACGTCACCTTGTGTTGGGAGGCTGCAGGTTCAAAACCCAATGGTATAATTGTATAACTGGTAGGGGTCTGCCTAACCCCAGCTTGCCTTTCAAAAAAAAGGATAATGGTTTTTGAACCAAGGTGTGGCCCGGCCTAAGTCTAAGTCTAAATCGTTGGGCAATGAGCCAGATCGGTCGATGGTGGGCAGCGAGCAAGATGAGCTCAGTCTGAATCAAGAGGATGCTAAATCCTTGGTTATTTGGCATCAGATGTTAGAATGAAGATATCTAGAGAACTATAATGGAAGTGGTGGAAAGTGCTACTGAAAAATATCGTAGCAGAGAGAGTGGTCGTTGAATCCTCAAGGAAAGATGTAGTTCTCATGGTTAATCGGATTATAGAAGGTCCAGGGCAAAGAGATATGATAGACAATGATTCATATTTTTTTACGAGTCTGGGTGGTTTTCGGCATAGTGACAAATAAATTTCTCAAAAAATTTGCAAGAAATTACCCGAAAGTTAAAAAAGATAATTTCTCCAGAGTTTTTTTGGCGAAAACATAAATATCATGTTTTAAACACGATATTTTATGTTTTTATCAGCTATTTATCGTGAAAAACGGTGTGGTTTTTGTTTTTAAATATTTTATTTCTTTATAAATATTACTTTTTTATATTTTAAATTTAGTTTTTATTGCTGAGATTTTGCAGAAAAAACTATGAGATTTAAAAAAATAAAGTCAATTTCTCATGAGTTTTTGGCTGTCCATATTTTTTCCGTTTTTAACTTTTGTCACTATTGTTTTCGTTGTATGTGGACTCTTAAGGGGAGAAATTATATGCCTACAAATTTAGCAAATATAAAAGTCTTGATTGTGTTAGGATTTGGAAGTATAAACCACCAGATTGGCATCTTTTGTTAATTCTTTCTAACTATAATTAAATGAAATGTAATCTGGTAGGTGTGTTGCCTAACCCTAGTTTGCTTATCAAAAAAAAAAAGAGAGGGGGAACTAGTGCACTGACCCTCTATTAAAAATGAATGTCCAGCCCCAACACAGAACTATGCCTACCTTTAGGGCAGGTTTGAAAGAGAGAAAACTCTAGTAGGAAAAGAGAGTTTGGCCTATGTGAGTTTTTGAGCCTATGTGAGTTTTTGATATGAGAAGTTTTCCAAAAGAAAGTGTTTTTTGCTTGTTTGTGTATAGCATGAGAAAAAAAAGGTAAAAAAATGTGAAAAATTGAGAGAGAGGAGGAGGGTGGTGGTGATGGTGGTATTTGGTGGTGGTAATGGCGAGATGCTGGGTGGTGGTGGTGAGATGCGGTGAAATGGGTGGTGGAGAGTGCAAAAATATTTTTTTTTTTTGATAGAAAACATTCTTCCACCCCCTCATAGAGGAATGTTTTCTATCAAAGAGCACGTTTGGAAAAAAGAAAGGTGTAGGAAAAGTAATACAAAATAGAAAATCTGTATGGATTTTTCGATCCTTCCAAATGAGAGAGACTTTTTTGAGAGTTTTTCTAAAAAGTACATTTTTTGATAGGAAACATTCTTCCACGAGAGGTGGTGGAGGAATGTTTTCTACCAAAAGAAAATTTATTTTTACACTCTCCACCACCCATCTCACCATCACCACCACCCTCCTCCTCCTCTCTCTTATTTTTTTATGTTTTCTCACTCAGTTTTTCTCATGCTACACAAACAAGCAATAAACTTTTCTTCGGAGAACTCATCAAAAACTCTCATAAGCAAAACTTTCTTTTACTACCAGAGTTTCTTTCTTCCAAACCTGCCCAAAAAGTGTACTTTTTAGAAAAACTCTCTCAACGAAAAAGTTTCTCTCATTTCAAAGGGTTGAAAAATCCATATGAATTTTTTCATTTTGCATCACTTTTCCTACATTTTTCTCACTTTCAAACATGCCCTTAAGGTGTGTTTTGAGGGAGGTATATTTTGTGAAGGTAAGTGGTAAAACTATAATTAATGTATCTGTCTAGTATTTTTAGAAAACAAGAATCATGGAAACCTCATCCCTCTCCAATTAGTGGGACTCAACATTTTTCTGAATTTGAATTGCAACATATAGTGGCATGAGCTTGCTGACTCCTTGGTCCTAGGTTTGACTCCCACTGAGTGTGCGAGTGGGCTCGATAAGGATTGACAACTCCAGTCTCATCACTCATTTTCTTGTCCACTCCTATCACCCCTCCAACACAGACTCTCAAACAGAACCATTGTTGATATCTGATATCTAAATTCATGCTTATCAAATCAGCCTAAACCTGAACCAGACAGATGAATTTGAAACATGATAATTCACCTGGTTTTTAGGATTAAATGGCCTATTCTTTTTTTATTTATGCCGAGAATACCAACCTAAAAGAATACACACCAGTCCAGTCACACGTATAATTTTAGTAGGAATCCAATACGTATGTTAGGATGCAAATTGATGGTTGCAAGTCAATCTAATCACATGAACGACCCGTGGCAGTCTTTAAGGACCTTTTTTTTGCACCGTCCAAGAATTCCTGGAGAGCCGTGCTTCTTACAATTACGAATGATAAACAAGCCCAATGAACCCAACAGTATCATTTACTATTGGATTGGATTGAGCTAGTTCGGTTAGTGTTCATGCTGAGTAAAAAACATTCCATGATATATATATATATATATATATATATATATATATATATATATAGAGAGAGAGAGAGAGAGAGAGAGAGAGAGAGAGAGAGAGAGTAATGGGTCCATGCTAAACCCATTTGGTGTTAAACTGCATGTTAAATAGGTTTTTCAGTCTTTTTCATTTTATTTTTAAGTTCTGACCGTACAGATGAGATCTATGTACTCGAGTTTAGAGGAATGAGTTCTTGAAGAGTTTAATTCCAACGCATTGATGGGTTTTTATAAAGTTTGAAAAATCAATGGTCCAAAATCTTTGTAAATTTTTGAGGCTCCAAACATCATTTTTTTCATAAAAAGTACATGATCTAAGTGTGAATTCTTAGTAAATCGACTATGCCTAACACATTTATGAGGCCGAAACCACGTAAAAAGTATTGGAGAAGCCGGGAAAACCCATTTAGCATGCGGTTTAGCATAGAGACTCACTTTCCTATATATATATAACAGGAGTAGCTGCCTAAGCCCTTTTAGCCTACCATAGCCTATGATTATGGACCATCAGATCTAAGGAAGATCAGACACTTCACGATTTCCCTACATAAACTCCGCACCCCTCTCTCATGTCCTCCTTCTCCCTCTCCCACTATGCATGCTGTCGTACTCTCATGTTTCTCTACATGTTTCTCTCTCTCTTTTGTTATTGCGCTCCACCCAGGCCTAGCCGCACTCTCATGCTGCCAGAGCGGACTATCGGAGAAAGAACGCCATTGGAGGTCAACCGCAGGAGAACCTGTTGGGTCGGCCGGGGATTCCACCGCCGGTCTGGTGCGCCGGCGTCTCAGCCACCAGCCAGTATGCAGCCCCTGCAAAAATGAAACACACATTGTTCCTGAGGCGGCCATTGACGAGCTGTTGTGCTTGCCGAAGAGGGGGTTTCCTTCAACTTAGCCGGTCTGCAGCCACCACAAGCGCAGGCCTCCGAATGTTACCGGTGAGTCGACCTCTTCCCTCTTAAAATTTCTGTATATTTGCGCTCTTCTAAAGGGTCGCTCATGGATACCCTTTTATAAGCTCAAAAATTGAGAACGGTTGAGTAACTGTTCCCTTTGGATTAATGCAGGTTTAACAAAAGGAGCAATTTATGTGGGAAAGAGTTACCCACATCGTGGGTAACCACCACCAACGTGGTGGTTTAACCCAACATTCTCCCACTTGTTCCGATGATAAACCCTTTAACCAGAAAACCTTATGGGAATAATTTGATGAATAGAATGGCCTTTTTATTCTATTCTAAAGGTCCTTAGTTGAATCTCTAAACCTTAGGAGATTGACAACAACCATAATGAGAATCAAAAACTGAAAGTGATCACTTTATTTATATGCATATGTCAAAAAAGAGTTTAACAATCCCATCCTTATTACATGTTCAGAATATAATCTCGGTGCTAGCCCTTTAGTAAGAGGATCAACAATCATCTCTTTGATACCAATATTGACAATATGCACTAAATGATTCTTCATCCTTTCTTTAATAATAAAATACTTCAATTCCATATGCTTGCATGACGTAGTACTTTTGTTGTTGTTCGAAAAGGACACTGCAGCTTCATTATCACAGTAGACCTTCAGTGGCTTCCCAATGGAATCAACCACCTTTAACTGTGATATGAAGTTCTTTAACCATATAGTCTGCAAAGTAGTCTCGTACAATGCTATGAATTCTGCCTCCATGGTGTGGGCAGCAATGGTCGTCTACTTTCCACTCCTCCAAGAGATCGTGCCCCCAGCAAGTAAGAAGACATACTCAGTAGTAGACTTTCTACTATCAAGGCATCCTCCTAAATCTGCATCTGAGTAGCCAATGACCTCAAGGTGATCAACTTTATGATACGTCCCTTGCAAGTACCGCAAGACTTTCTTGGCAGCCTTCCAATGGGGTAAACATGGGTTAGATTGAAATCTGCCAAGTACCCCTACTGCAAAAGAAATATATGGTCGAGAACATGTCTGCGCGTACTGCAAGCTGTTAACAACTAATGCATATGGATAAGCACTCATTTGTGCTTTGTCAATATCGTTCTGTGGACAATCCTTTAGGCTCAGCTTGTCACCTTTTGATATGGGTGTAGAACTAGGAGAACAATTCTCCATCCCATATCGCTTTAACACCTTATCTATATAGGATCTCTGGGAGAGGCCTAGAACACCTTTTGCTCTGTCTCGACGAATCTCTATGCCAAGAACATAAGCAGCCTCACCCATATCTTTCATATCAAAATGTGATGCAAGAAACTATTTTGTCTCTGAAAGTAACTTTATATTGGTGGTTGCAAGTAAGATGTCATCCATATATAACATCAATATAATGAACTTACTCCCACTTTTCTTAAGGTATATACATTGATCAATAATGTTTTCTGTAAACCTGAAAGTCACAATGACTTGGGAAAATTTAATATACCACTGTTGGGAGGCTTGTTTAAGTCCATATATTGATTTGTTAAGCTTGCAAACCAAACGATCATTTTCAGAGAAACCAAGAGGTTGTTCCATGTATACCACTTCATTCAGATCCCCGTTGAGGAACATTGTTTTCACATCCATCTGATGTAGCTCTAAGTCATAATGAGCTACGAGGGCCAAAATAATCCTCATTGACTCCTTAGTTGAGACAAGAGAAAATGTCTCAGTATAGTCAATGCCCTCCATTTGGGTGAATCCTTTAGCAACCAATCTTGCTTTATGTCTTTCTATGTTACCTTTGGAGTCCTTCTTGGTCTTAAAGACCCATTTACACCCTACGAGCTTTACTCCTTTAGGTAACGTGACAAAATCCCACATTTGATTTTTAGCCATAGAGTCTAACTCTTCTTTCATGGCTTCTATCCAGTGCGAAGATTGTTTGCTTTCAACAGCTTCCATAAAAGTCAACGGGTCATCATCCATATCTATGAAATCATCATGCTCTTGAAGGTACACCACATAATCAAGATGTATGACAGATCTCCTAATCCTTGTGGATCTCCAAACAGGTCGTTCCTCAGGTTCAGATTGAACCTGATCATCCTGTTCGTGCTCTTCTGCATTGTCCACAATATGTTCACTTTGGATTTGTGCATTAACAACCAAATGATCAACCACATCATCATTAGGAATAATAATATGGTATATTTCGATGTTTTCCTTAACAGGTGATGAAACTGAATCTTGTTCTTCCTCAAAACCAAGGCTTTGAAGTGCACTTAATCCTACTGAACTATCTTCTAGGAATTTAGTCTTATCCGTTTTAACAATTTGTGGTGAATGAGATGGGCAATAAAATTTGTATTCTTTTGATCTTTCTGGATAACCAATGAAATATCCACTGGTTGTTCTTGGATCAAAGGCTTTAATGTAGGAGTTGTACAACTTAGCCTCTGTGGGACATCCCCATATGTGCATATAAGACAGTGATGGTCTCCTACCTGTCCACAAGTCGTAAGGAGTTTTAGGCACAGATTTCGTAGGAACCTTATTCAAAATATGCACAACAGTTCTTAAGGCTTCACCCCACAACTTTATGGGAAGTGTTGAATAATTCAACATGGCCCTGACCATTTCTTTAAGCGTACAATTTCTTCTTTCAGCTACACCATTCTGATAAGCACTACCAGACATGGTATATTGAGGCACAATGCCTTCCTCTTTGAGAAATTGCGCTAATGGTCATTCCCTTTGCCCCATCTCAGTAAATCTACCATAATATTTGCCACATCTATCAGACCTGACTATCTTAATAACCTTATCGGTTTGTTTCTCTACTTCTTTCTTAAATTCCTTAAACATCTGAAAAACATCAGATTTTTCAAAGATCAAATAGAGATACATATACCGAGAATAGTCATCAATAAAGGTGACAAAATATTTTTCACCTGTGTAACAAGGAGAAAACGGTCCACATACATTCGTATGGACTATCTCTAATATCTCACTACTGCGTTTGACACCCTCTTTATATGTGTTTGTATGCTTAGCCTTTATGCAATCAACACATGGGTCATTGTCAGTAAAATCTAGAGATTGCAAGATCCCTTCATTTACAAGTCTCTTTATTTTTTTTCAGAGATATGACCCAACCTTCAATGCCAAAGCATATAAGATTTATCATTCGTCATGCTACGTTTATTTTCAACTAATGAGTATTCAGAAGTCAGAGACTCCTGAGTTTGGATCTTCACATTCAATCTATATAAACCATCATAAACTAATGTAGAACCAATTTTAATTGAATTTCTGAATATTAACAATTTAGAATTTTTAAACTTAAAATAATATCCAAATTTATCCAACTTTGAAATTGAAATTAAGTTTCTACTATACGATGGAATATAAAAGATATCATGAAGATCTAAAACTACGCCTGTATCCAGAATAATCCTGCAGGTTCCAACATCCTTCACATGTGAACACATCTTGTTTCCCGAATAAATGCTCTTCTCATGCATTGTTGGTTCCCTTCTGCTCAGGAACAACTGTAGACAGTTGGAAATATGAACAATAGCATCATAATCAATCCACCAACTATTTTCAGGAATTTGTAATAAATTACATTCATGAGAAACAAATGACAAATTACCTCTCTTTTCCAACCACTTCTTATACTTTATGCAATCTGCCTTCATGTATCCCTTCTTCTTGCAAAAGAAGCACTTTATGGGAGCAGAGTTGGATTGCTTGTCTTGGGATGACTTATCCCCAATTGGCTTCTTCCTAGCATTTCTCTTAAATGCATTCTTCCTTGATCCTACCTTGGACGTATGAGAAGTCATATGTGCACTCTGCACCTTCTCACCTTTCATCCTCTCTTCTTCTTCAACACACTTGGACATGAGTTTATTAAATATTCATTCATCATTATGTGTGTTGTACGATATTTTGAAATGTCTGTATTTCAAGGGTAAAGATGTTAGGACTAAATGCACTAGGAAAGAATCAGAGATGGTGAGCTTCATGTCATTCAACTGAGATGTTATGTTCCTCATCTCCAAAATATGCTGGCGAATGTTTCTCCCTCCAGTATATTTCATAGATATGAGTTTTGACATCAGGGTACTGGCCCTGGCCTTGTTTGAACTCACAAACTGTGCTTCAATGACATTCATAAATTCTCTCACTGTTCTGCATTATGGGATAACACTACAAATATTCTTGGCTACTTTAGATTGCAAAAGCAACAAGCTAAGCCTATTCGAGCGCTCCCACTTCTCAAAAGCAATCTTTTGATCAACAGTGCTCTGATCAGTGAGGGCAGTGGGTTCATCTATCCTTAAGGCAGATCTAGATCCATATACCCTAATGTAAAAAGAACAGTTTCTTTCCAATCATTAAAATTAGATCCATCTAGAAAAGATATAGAGCTAGAGCCATCTAAAATCACATAACTAGAAACTGCATGACAAAAAACACGTGTCATGAAGCATTCGTACGAGACTAAAACTTTAATGGAAAAAGCAAAATAATAAAAAGGCCCTTGATATGCTTCTTTCCAGGCGAGTGAAGGGGGTCATCGGAGTCCTACTTTGGTAAGAGCTCCGACATGCGAAACCACTTCGCCTACTGACCATATTCGGTAAAACTAAGGTTCTTATGAAGATAGACCATCAACACAAGGTACCTTTGGATACTCATGTGTGATGTATCTCAACACATTTACCTTATTCTACCCTACTTAAATTCCAAACACAATAAAACTACCTTTGGGTCATCTATCATTTTATGAATCTAAGTACAATGTGCATATCGGCTTAAACTGTATGATAGTATAAAATTCATTGATGACTTACGTGTATTCAGTCACTTTGGTGACATGAAAACACTGAGTCATCTAACTATCCTTAATGCCAATATGCAAAATAATATCTTAAAATGATCCGTAAATCGAATGGATCAGACATATGACCCTCGAAATGGTTCGAAAACTCAATGAACTTGTCATATATATCACGAACCGTTCTTAAAGCACTCTGAACTAGCCCTGAATCAGTCATTTAAAGGTCTGAACCGGTTCTGAACCTTATGAACCAGGTCAAGTATGAACAAAAGTTCATAAAAAACCCTATAACCACATGCCAAAATCCATGTATTTTCTTATATTTAAGAAAATAGGGACTTAGCATCTCAAAACCGGTCAAAAATGGCTTCGAACCGGTCCCGGAAGGAGGCTGAATCAGTCTCTGATCCGGTTCAGGCCAAATAGTGCCTGGACCCTACTGGATCCGGGTCGAAACCCGACTGTAACCGGATCTGGGTCAGACCCAACACGAACCAGATCTGAGTCGAACCCAGTACAAAACCGAATCCGGGTCGGACCCAATATGGACTGGATCCGGGTTGGACCCGGTATGAACTGGATCTGGGTCGGACCCGGTATGTAACCGGATCAGGGTCAGACCCGGTAAGATCTGGATCTGGGTCAAACCCGGTTAAGATCTGGATCCGGGTCAGACCCAGTAAGAACTGGATTCGGGTTGGACCCGATAATAACCGGATCTGGGTCAGACCCAGTAATCTCTGGATTCGGGTCGGACCCGGGGTTTACTGGATCCGGGCCAGACCCGGTAATAACCGGACCCAGGTATGACCCGGTAGCTCCCAGATTTGGGTCTAACCCAGGGTTTAACCGGATCCAGGTCTGACCCGGTTGCTACTAGATTCGGGTCGGACCCGGTATAACCGGGTCTGGGTCTGACCCGACATAACCGGGATCCGAAAACGGATCCTGATTAAAAAAAAACGTGAAACACAAAAATAAGGTTTTCAAAAACCCTATTTCGCAGTTTCACTCACCGCTCTGCAGAGGGCGATGGCCGCTGCCGCCTGCCGGCGACCAACCCCGGCGACCTATGCCGCCTGCCTGCCAGCGACCAATGCCGCCGCTTGATGGCGTCTCTCCTCCGGCGAAAGCCTATCCGTCCGCCGGCGAAAACGGGAAACCGCAGAAGCCTTTTCAGAAATCCGGTGACTCAATAGTCGTCGGAGACGGTTCCGACAACTTTTTAATGGCGGATGAAGAAGGGAAACGTCGACGGTGTCCTCGCCGACAGAAAACCCCCAAACGACATTGGTAAGTTTTTTTTTTATTTGTTTGTCTATCTGTCGCCCAATGGCGATAGTCGCCGGTGCCGGCGATAGTCGCCGATGTCGGCGACCAGTAGCAGCGTCACCCCACGGTGACCTGCTTTGCTGGACGACCCAAAGCACACCCCGCAGCATAAGTGGGGTGTGGGCCCATAACCCAATGTTAGGTCGGCCGGGGATTCCACCATCGGTCTGGTGTGTCGGTGTCTCAGCCACCAGCCAGTATGCAGCCCCTGCAAAAATGAAACACACAGTGTACCTCAGGCGACCATTGACGAGTTGTTGTGCTTACCGGAGAGGGGTTTCCTTCAACTCAACCGGTCTACAGCCACTACAAGCGCATGCCTCCGAATGCTACCGGTGTGTCGACCTCTTCCCTCTTAAAATTTCTGTATATTTGCGCTCTTTTAAAGGGTCGCTCATGGATATCCTTTTATAAGCTCAAAAATTAAGAACAGTTGAGTAATCGTTCCCTCTGGATTAATGCAGGTTTAACAGAAGGAGCAATTTATGTGGGGAAGCATTACCCACATCGTGGGTAACCACCACCAACGTGGTGGTTTAACCCAACAGGACCACCAACCCCATCTCTCTCTCTCTCTCTCTCTCTCTGCGCTTCATCTTGGCCCAGTCAGAGGATGGGTTTCTCCCTCATGTTTCTGCATGTTACCCAACCCCAGCCGGAGGACGGGGCACACTCAACTGCAGCCGATGGGTTCTCTCTCTCCGTCAAGCTCAGACGAGACCAAATGGCAGTTGTACCAGTAGCCTAAGGTGGTGGTGGCGCCGCTGGTGGCAATGAAAAACATGTTCCCCAAATATAAAAAACATGTTACGTCACCTTGTGTTGAGACATTGCAAGTTGAGACCTCAAATGGTATGGTTGTATAACTGGTAGGGGTCTGCCTAACCCCAACTTTCTTTGTCGGAAAAAAAACATGGGAACATGTTTCTCTGAAGGTGGGAAACACATTTGCAACAATTTGGCAAATATTGTTACTCTATCAATTATATCCTACATAACAAGGAAAGGTCATGTGATAAATTTAAAAGATTTTGTTATGGGACTTTTTTTATTTCAAGTTGATGCACTTTTTTGTTCACGGCCTACAAATGGCCTTATTTTTATTTTGTTTTTGTTTTTTTCATAAAAAACAACCTTAGAGATGTGATCTACATGTTTCACTTAGTGGAAATCCGCTTTTTAATTGTCTAATTAAGACACATAGGTAGGAATTTATATGGCTTCAAAAATTGATGGCTTACAATGTGCAATACTTTCCTGTGTCATAAAATCATGTTTTTTCATAAAAAAAACATGATCCAAAAGTTGATTCCCACTATTTTGAAGTTGCTGAATCCAACAATGAGGTCAGTATGGATAAAAAATGAGATCCAAACTTGTTTGTATCTAATGGCACCATTACCCTATTTTAAGCATACGAGAAGGGAGCAGTTGCCTATATACGAGGGTGGGCATCGAGCCAGGCTGGCTCGACCCAAGCCCGTTTAAAGCTCAGCCCACAGGGTTTTAAGTGTGGTACAACCTAGAGATGGTCCGACCCATTTACTAATGAGGTGGTTTTTAACAAGCTCATGAGCTGATCCGGGCCCAGCCCACATATATAACGGGTTGGGTTTTGGCCCGGTAGCTAATGGGCCCGAGCCTAAAACCTTGACCCAAACCCAGTCCATGGCTGGTGGGGTTGACTTGGCTGTTGTCCACCCTTACCTAGAGATGCACACAAGCCGAGCCTGGGCCGTTTGAACTTGGCTCATTTCAAAATGACCTTGTTCAAGCTCGAAGCTGAGCTTCAACGATATTGTTCAGGCTCTGCTCGATTCCGAGCTTGAACAACATTCTAAAAAGATATATACATGGAGATGTGATTTGACCCTTGACGTCTCCATTGATTGGATAAACGACCCACCACTTCACCAAACCATGTCTTTTGTTTATTGGATGTTAATTACTTGTGGCAGGCAAACAATGGTTCGACAATGAAGATATTAAGTTTTACCATGTAGGGAGGTGGGCCCATTAAGTGACCCAATTTTGGGTGAGGGTTTTCCTTCATCATCATAAAAAAAAGGGTGCCAATAGCCGCCATAGTTGAAACAATGAAGTCTACCCCACAAACATTGTGGCCCATGCAAATCTTGTAGAATCATTTCTCTCCCCATCCTTCTCCCCAGGAGTTCTTAATGATTCAATAAGGCTTATGTAATGTCGCACCTTGACTAGGAGATTTTTTTTTTAAACACAATGAAAGACTTTTTTAACCAATTCAAAACCATCCCCAAACTTGAGCACGTCACATAATTAAAATCAAACCATTATAATTCAAATGCCACAAAATGATTTCATTTATATCACAAATGAAAATTTTAAGTTTGTACACAAAACACCACAAAAAGAGACAAGAGACAGAAGGGTACAATCCAGTCCAACACAACAATCCCCATGTCCCTCGACATCCGTGCACCTATGTATGCCTCAACTGCATATGAACGTATCATATAACTATGATATACAATAATACCAAACCACCCAAAACACATATAACTCATGAATATCCCCATCCACTCGAATTTTCTTGATGATACGAATCTTATTTAGGGCGACACACCAACCGACCTAAGCATTAGAGAGCTCACCTATGCGCAAGCATGTAGGTGTTATAGCTCACTAGACATAATTTGCAAAAGGAACAAGCCGTAACAAGAGCCCGACCTTGAAAATTCAGCGCAACAGGTATATACACCTGCAATCACATATATATGACATATTTGTATACATATTATCACACATCAAAAGCATTCAATGTGTATGCCTCATTGTAATACGCTCAGACAACATACACTTAAGATCCACTGTTACATGTAGCCAATTAACACAATATATACATGGAGATGTGATTTGACCCTTGACGTCTCCATTGATTGGATAAACGACCCACCACTTCACCAAACCATGTCTTTTGTTTATTGGATGTTAATTACTTGTGGCAGGCAAACAATGGTTCGGCAATGAAGATTTAAGTTTTACCATGTAGGGAGGTGGGCCCATTAAGTGACCCAATTTTGGGTGAGGGTTTTCCTTCATCATCATAAAAAAAAGGGTGCCAATAGCCGCCATAGTTGA
This sequence comes from Nuphar pumila, assembly GCF_984573655.1. Lineage (NCBI taxonomy): Eukaryota > Viridiplantae > Streptophyta > Magnoliopsida > Nymphaeales > Nymphaeaceae > Nuphar > Nuphar pumila. The sequence goes on along the minus strand of NC_143255.1, from coordinate 113,925,217 downwards.
AACAATGAAGTCTACCCCACAAACATTGCGGCCCATGCAAATCTTGTAGAATCATTTCTCTCCCCATCCTTCTCCCCAGGAGTTCTTAATGATTCAATAAGGCTTATGTAATGTCGCACCTTGACTAGGAGATTTTTTTTTTAAACACAACAAAAGACTTTTTTAACCAATTCAAAACCATCCCCAAACTTGGGCACGTCACATAATTAAAATCAAACCATTATAATTCAAATGTCACAAAATGATTTCATTTATATCACAAATGAAAATTTTAAGTTTGTACACAAAACACCACAAAAAGAGACAAGAGACAGAAGGGTACAATCCAGTCCAACACAACAATCCCCATGTCCCTCGACATCCGTGCACCTATGTATGCCTCAACTGCATATGAACGTATCGTATAACTATGATATACAATAATACCAAACCACCCAAAACACATATAACTCATGAATATCCCCATCCACTCGAATTTTCTCGATGATACGAATCTTATTTAGGGCGACACACCAACCGACCTAAGCATTAGAGAGCTCACCTGTGCGCAAGCATGTAGGTGTTATAGCTCACTAGACATAATTTGCAAAAGGAACAAGCCGTAACAAGAGCCCGACCTTGAAAATTCAGCGCAACAGGTATATACACCTGCAATCACATATATATGACATATTTGTATACATATTATCACACATCAAAAGCATTCAATGTGTATGCCTCATTGTAATACGCTCAGACAACATACACTTAAGATCCACTGTTACATGTAGCCAATTAACACAATATACCAATTTTATCTTTTTTATGTTTTAGAGTTCAACCTGCGAAACAATGCACATCAAAATGTTCTGGATAATCCGATTCTATAATTTTATATTCCATCTGCTAAAAACTCATCTCTAGTTAGTTAAATATTTTATTCTAACTAATTTACGAACCCCAAAAGACCATTTTTGGGTTCTGAAGCATCTACAGGTATGCACACCGTGCATAACTAGAAACCTGAAAATGTAGGGGCATCGTACCTAATTGAGCCTTGGTAAGGATTTATAAATTATACCTCTAAAGCATGTGTTCTTTATTTGGCATGACAACTGAGGTGACAATGATGCAGACTGTAGTGCAAAGCACGTGACAACATGTGCATAAGGCAACAGTGGTGGGGTCCCAAGGCAACATTCATGAATCCAGAGGCAATGCATACTTTACGAAGTAATGTGTGACATAGACTTCGAGGCATCACATGACACAGACTTTGAGGCGATTGTGACACTGGCAGCAACATCAGGTCATTGTCGGCATTAGTGGGGCCCACCCGGCTCGATGGCAACACTGGTGGTGCATGAACTCAATTGATGAAGATCAAATTGCTGCAAATCTTGTGAAAATGACCCACTTGTTGGTAAGTAATCAAAGGCACTTTATGTGATTCGATGTAAACATTCCAACCCTATCCACAATCCTTGTGTCCACCAAAACACCTTGTTTTTTATTTTTTGTCATTTCCTTTTCTTTCTTTCAATGAAGATGATTGTCTTAACGATTCCATTGTTGGATTCCCCAACATGGTAGTTGGTATCAATGTTGTTTTCATGGAGACCAACATTAGAGGTGTTTCCTACCCGTACATATGTAACATATGGTTGGATCATGGTGTTTTGCTTGTGGGGTATGGATCTGAAGGGTATGCTCCTATCTGGTTAAACTGAAGCTATAATTCTTGAGATTTTTTATAATAAATTTAGATTTTTTACATAAGTTTAGATATGAGAGTGACTCAAACCCATCGAGTTTGGATTCAATGTGGGCTAAAATGAGCTAGATCTAATATTCGTTCTGAATTAGCGATAGAGTGATACAAACTCTATAGGATTGATCAGAAGCTCAAAAACCCCATTTGATTAAAATGGGTCAGGTTCATACACAGGGTTTGGATAGAGATCCAAATGGCCTAAGCCCAATGAGGTATGTAGGAAATAAAGAGAGAAAGGATAGGCAAAATGAGAATAAGGAAGGGCATAGGGGTAATTCTCTATGGAGGGGACCCCCAACCAACGAGAAGCCTCCACATGGTGACCCTCCCCCCCTCTCTCTCCTCCTCTCTTATTTCTCACTCCTCCACGTGAAACTCCTTTGTCATGTTAATTGCTTGGTCTTTATTGATTTCTTTTTTTACCCCACTGCACCCCTAAAACCAGTTGACAATTATTTTTTTTTTAAATTTTACGGTGGATTAGCGATGGATAATATCCGTCGTTAATCCATTATGAAACTAGTGACGGATTACATTCTGTCGCAAAACTAAATTTGTGCTTATTTAGCGATGGACTAGCGACAGATCATGTTCATCGCTAATTCGTCGCAAATTAGCGATGGAAGTAGCGACAAATCAGTTTTGTCGCTACTTAGCGACCAGTGATATGCGACGAACATTATCCATCCAAATTCGTCGCAAATCCATCGCTAATTCATTTAACGACAAATTTATGATAGATAGTGTCTGTTGCTAATCCACATTTTTCTTATAGTGCAATAACACCTATACATGCAACAAACTTTATTGCCATCCCATGATAAAAAATTATAACAGTAAACTGGATAATATACATGAAAAAAAAACAAAAGAATTGAGGAAACTAACATGCAATGTTTTACACACCAAAAAACCCTAACAATAATCAATTAAACAAGATAATATACATGCAAAAACAAACTGAGGGAGGTAACTGATACGTATAACCAATTTAAAAAATATATATGTTTTTACCAAAAAACAACAATAAAAAACTATTTACCAAAAAATCTAGTCGTCGGTAACCTTACCAAAAAAAACTCGGTTAAGGGATGATGATAAAGTCGTTATTGATGGTTTTACCAAAATATTCAAAGGAGATTCACTAAAATTTGAGATTCTTCACTATCGGTGAATCGTTGTCGATGAACCACCGTCGATGAGGGAATTTTGCACAGTCGTTGCCCACTGAAATATTCGTCTGAATGTCGGCAAAAGATTATCAAAAGAATTGGGGACCATAAGAATGCTAGGTGTTATGAAAATAGGGCATCTGGATGAAAAAAGGGGTTGCAAGATGAAATGTCATTTATATGAGACTAAATTTTGCAAGAAAAAGTAACTTTGCAAATATTTTAGAATTTTGCAATTTTTGTGCGATACTTGTCAATAATTTCACAAGTATCATACTTTTGCAAATTTTATGATTTTCGTAGGTTTTCACACGAAACTCATGATTAATTTCACAATTTTTTTTGGATTTTTGCATTCTTTTTTGGAATTTCACAACTTCATATGTGATTTTGTTGATGAGTTTCGTGGGTGTATTATTTTAAAGTCATGATGTGCGGAAATCGAAAATTTGCACCTTTGAGGGATAAAAGTGACAAAAAAAAATTTAGGAACTTGATATTGTCCATTAGATGGATTTGATAAATTGTGAGGCGTTTTAGGAAACACAGTCATTTTCTCCGTACAATACTATCATTTAAAAAAAAAAAAAACTCCTAATAGCTATGTATTGGCAACGGTTCGACTTTGAGCAAGACCGCCATTCTCCCAATCTTAAACCAGAGTTCACGCTTTTCTACTGTTGCCAATGCATCCCCCACACCTACCGAACGGCTGCCGATGGCCAGGCATCCTAAATGAGATGATGATACGGAAATGCCAACATAGATACCGAGGAAGACGATCATTCAACAGCGGTAGAGGTTGCAAAAGCATGCGGGTCCCTTCCAAGTCCAACGACAATCTCCAGCGCAGCCCTTTCACATCTGTCGGACGCGGCAACAGCTGGAATATCTGCATTCAATGTAGAAGAAAAAGGCTAATAAATAGGTGGTATAGTATGTGCTATATGTCTTCATCAGCATGTCGGCGTGAGGGTTGCATCATTGTTCATCATCAAAGCACCATATGTGAATTAATGAAAGCTTCAGCGTTGCTGCCTTCACCAGTATATAATGGAATTGGTGATGGACCCAACCACGTACGGTTGCTTCGTCAGATGGTTGGCAGCCGTAGCATCCTGTGGTTCACCTAACCAGCAATCCCAGGAGAGTGCTGTAGCTGTAACAATTTAAGCTTTGGCTTCAAAAATGTAAAATATTCAGCAGGTCTCTTTCCATCTTATCATACAATTTGTCACTATATTATAGCGCCTCTAATATTCGTTCTCTTCTATATGAGCCAAACATAGAGATGCAAACGTTTTGGGGATCCAGAACAGCTAAAATACATGAGAGAATTCGAATAGGAATAAGATCAGAAACAACCAAAAATTGCAAAACCTCCATCTCCAATCAGACACATTTGCATACCTAGCCAAAAATTAAAGGGCCCATCAGAGGAGCTTCACTCATCCTCTCGTGAATGTCAACAAGTTAAAGGAACATTACGCGTTCGAAACTCATGACTCATGAGCGTGTATGCCTTGAGGCCAGACAGAAGTTGAGGTGCACTGTGGTAGGCAAGGGGAACTTGGTTCTCTTTTGCTACTAATAGCACTTGAGAGCTTTTTGAATGACATTAGGGCTGACTGTATCTTGTTTCGTTGCACGACCAAGTGGAACGCCACTTTTTGTTGTAGAATTACATTGCACTTGATCCACCCTCCATGTGGAATACTAAACCCCCCAAGACAGTTCTGACCCTAATCTTGTTGTAGCTAGCTAGGCCTGGTAAATGAGTCTAATAACCTGTCAAACTTAAGGTATTCAAGCTTTTCTCGCAGTGAGACCAAGCCAAATGACCTGAGCTCAGGCAGGCAGGCTTACAAAAAAAACAAGAAAGAAAGAAGGAAAACATAATTAATTTCAAGTAGAAAGTAATAGGATTTGAATTGCAGATTCATTGCTTTGAGTTGGCTAGTTTATAAAAAAAATACATTACTTCAATGCTAGATACAAGCAAAAAGCTCTTGCAAGTTAACCACTCCATCCATTTGATCCACATTAAACTATTCAAGCTAAAATGCATCTAAAAATATATTAATTACTACTTAACATGTATTATCTGTTGGCTTAATTACTGAACATATCGTTTTAACGAGTTTGAGCAACCTCTTACGAGCTGAACATAAGCCAAGCCGCAAGCAACTCATCTCCTTCCCCAGTGCAGCTGCACATATATACAAAAAAACTTCATCATTAGCACAGATAACACTGAAAACAATGAATAAACAAGCCCACAATGTCAATTTTTGAGAAACAACTAACAACTAGAAAATCATGGAAGTGCCGCGTGTGTGAGAATTTTTCTAAGACAATCAGAAAATAATACTGTCTGGCGTGGTTAGGTGACTGGGTCTAGTATTTTACAAAGTAGTCCGACCGAGAGTTGTCAGTTGGAGAAGCAAAAGCGGGAAGCGATTCGCTAAGCGAAAGCGGAAAGCAAAGCACTTTAAAATTTTTAAGAAGCATGAAGCACAAGATGATTTAAAAGCGAGGTCAACGTGCACATTCTTCCTCTCCGTTGATCGGTTCACCACCCTCCAGCTTTCCTTTTTTTTTGTGTTTTCAATTTTATTTATTTATTTTTTTCTCTTTTTTTGCTTTCTCTCGCTTCCTAAGTCGCTTCCCCTAAACGAAAAGTGCGCTTCCCAATTTTTTTGGGGCTTCTCAACGCATTTTGGAATCCCCGCCTTCCGAAATGGGCTTTGGAAAAGTGCACTTCTCCATGCCCTATAGCACTTCCGGTAACCTTAGTCCTACTACACAAAACACCAAAAATGCTAAAATCACCGTAGGTGAAATGATTTTCTGTGTAAAACACAGAACATGTGTTTTGTGTGGCTAAAGTACTTTGTAAAGTACTCGGGTCTGATTTCGTCGCATTGGTGAAAGTGTTTTGCCCCCGAACACAGAGCCACCTCTCTCTCTCTCTCTCTCTCAAATAACTCGCGTACCAAGCTGCAACCATAGCTGATACAGAGAGCGAGTGGACAGCTACAAATGGATGAACACATAAAACGTGTTTTATGTGGTAAGCTCACGGAGTTTTATGAGCTGAGGACAGCGTGAGTAAGGTAGGCAGCTGGGTCTCTGATCCTCAGGTGGTTTCTTATCCGTATAAATATTAAAAAAATGTCTTCGTGGTCGACGGGTGTTGGTTCTCACCTGTCTCACTCACCTATCCACGGTTACCCCGCGGTCTTGCTCCCACTTCTTCTCCCTCCCTCCCACCCCACCCCACCCCACCCAAGACCCATCATCGTTGATCACCCCCATCCTCACATGTCCAACCCCTACCAGAACGTGTCACAAGATCCTCGCACGTACGGCAGCCCATCGGCTAGTGACCAGCCACAGGGGAAACCGCTACGGGGGCCCCGAAGGCGCCCTCTGTACCGCGGTGTCCGGTGTCGCAGCGGCAAATGGGTGTCAGAAATCCGAGAGCCCGGCAAGGGGACACGCATTTGGCTCGGCACGTTCCCGTCGCCGGAGATGGCAGCCGCGGCCCACGACGTTGCCTCCCTCGCTCTCAAAGGCAAAGCTGCTGAGCTTAATTTCAAGGACGCAACTGAAACATTCCCGGTTCCGGCATCGACGTCGCGGGCCGACGTCCAGGCGGCAGCCATGGAAGCTGCACTGAGGTTCCGGTCAGAGGGTGGTCCGGCTTCATTGCAGTCGCCATACATGGAGGCATCCAGTTCACAGTTGCAGGAATGCGCCCGGTCGATGCCAGAAACAGAAGAATTTATCGACGAGGAGCTGCTGTTTGACATGCCGAATCTGCTGGTGGACATGGCCGAGGGGATGCTACTGTCCCCGCCGAGAATAAGCTCGATCTTGCCGGAAAACCCGCCGGAGAATTCCAGCGATGAGACTCTATGGAGCTTCCTGTGACTTCCTTCTCTCCCCCTATTACTAAAGAGAAAGGGGGTAATTATTGGACTTAGGAATACGGCATTCTGGAGACGAGATCGTGTGGGCTTTTTGCTTACTTTGGATAATCATTACAGTAATATAATGATAGTGCGAGTAATAATAATGATCATCAGGGTAGCACAATGTGTAACCATGTCATATGAGGTAAGAGTTGAGCAGCTATACTTTCCGAATCAGTATAAACAATAATCTGCATTAAATTTTTTTTTTTTTGTGATGGGCAAGCCGGGGTTACTTAGACCCCCTACCAGTTCGTTGATCAGAAAAATAATTTTGCAGTGATCTTCTAAAAGGAAGCTAATCCATATAATACAAGGCATAATTAATTTTCAACACCAAAAATAAAAATCCAAGATCCAAATCCAATAGTACTCTCACACTGGACCTTGATTTTTATTAATGGCTCTAGATCTAAGATCAAGAGATCCAAAACCCATTCCAAGTTTCCCCATTAAACTCTCTTTGGTTCTGAATTTCCTTGGACGACCAACATTTTTAGTGGCGGGAGATAGGAAACCTTTCTTCACTGCACCGATTTTGTTGGAATGGATTTCAACATTAGCTGTCACATCCTCTTTAGCCGAGCAAGGAGGATTTCTATCCTCTACATTAATTAGGCATATCTAATCCTCCAAATTGAGTTTTCCTTCCAACTTTGGATACTTCGTTTCACAAAGAATCTAGATGATCAATTAAAATATGAAATCCTTCCTTACTAGGTGTCATGTAAATCTCTCACATTCCCAAGGAAGAAAGATCTGAATTAGATTCTAAAATACATGTTGGAATGTTGTCAGTATGGGCCCTGAATCGTTTGGCCATAGATTCAGCTGTATTCGGACGATACGGAGACTCAAGTGAATCGTTCTCTATCGTCCCAAAAAATAATAAAAAATTATTGTGTGTTAACCATAACATGACATATGTTCAAACTATTAAAACAATAATAAAAAATAATAATTTTAAGTAATAGCCAATTAAGGGGTAAAGACGTATTGATTTTCTGCCAATAAGATGCGTATCGGACACCGATACTGATAACATTGTGCTGGACATCTTGGGTGGGTTGGTATCCTCTTTATGTGTAGGCATTATACTATTATAATTCATGAGCACCCCAAATTAGAGGGTTTTGTTTGCTCAAACTAAGAAAGTTTGCTTTTATGCAATAAAATTTGATAAAAAAAAAATAACGAGGAAAATTATGAGGTGTAGCTGACATTAACCCCCAAAACTAAAATACCAAAAGAAAAAAAGGGGGCCTGAAACATTTGAGTGGAATGGCTTGAACAAAATTTCTTGATTGTAATTCTTCTCTGTTGTTTCTGTCCATCTCTTCCAATTAAATTCGCATTAGCATAACATAATCATAAACAATTGATTGTATAGCCCAGGTGTGATTTGTCAGCGTCGGGAAGCCACAAGTTTGAAACTCATGGTGGGGCGTCCCTTGCCACAATGTCAAAGATGGGTATACTCTTCGGTGTGCAAAGAGAGAATTTAAAGGGTTTTATCCAAGGTTGCCAGAAAGGAAGACGAAAACGAAAACAAGAAATGTCTTGCGAAATAGAATCAACAAATGAGTTTTTTGTTGGCATATTCATAAAAATTGAAACCAGAATACAAAATAAGCACGTACCGGTAGATGCCATGGTAGATGCGACGTGCGGGTGCTCGACGTTATCCTCAGCCTATCCATGCCCACGATGAGCTCAGGCCTTCAAGTCGATGGTGAGCAAGACCCTGAACCCAATAACAATTACGGACAATAGGCTAGAGGCTAATGGTTTCTGGCTTCTCTCATCATACAGCCAAGCCCTCTATTTATAATGGAAGATAGGAGGTGGTTACAAAATATGAACTCTTCACATTCACGTAACCTCCACCTCACTAACTTTCATTAAGTGCCCACTAACAACACCACTAACCCTCTCATTAGTGTCAAACTTGGGTCACACTATGGGTTGAACCCAAATTCAAATATCCAACATTCTCCTACTTGACCCATTGACACTAAAAAGAGTACTAAATCGAGGTTTATATCGTTATCTCAACTTAATTTTTTATGTGGGTTCACATACTATCTTGTATCACAAGAATAAATCATATGAGTCATGAAGATGGTTATTTCTTTATGAAATGTCATATTTTTATGTACTATAATACAACTCATTTTTAGTGCTTTAACATGTTGAAATTACCATTATGAATAAGTTAATCTCTAACCTATTATATTAGTCCTTTTATATTGTTATTCTGCTATTCTCTTTAAATAAATAAGAGATTCTTTATGCAAAATTAACAATACATAAAGCCATAAAGAATCAATTCATTTTCACAAATGTGATAACATAATATATTGTCATACATCAGAAGGAATTAAAAAGATCCATCTCCTTTACATGTTGAGAATATAATCTTATTGCTATCCCTTTAGTAAGGGGATCCACAGTCATTTTCTTCGTATCAATTATATTAATACATAACAGATGATTCTTAGTCCTTTATTTAACAACAAAGTATTTTAACTCTATATATGTGTCGACACGAAGTTGAGCTCTTGTTGTTATTTGAGAAGAACAAAATTGTTTCATTATTAAAAAAGATCTTTAGTGGTTTCTCAATAAAGTCCACAATCGCAAGACCCATAATGAAGTTTCTTATCCAAATGGCTTGAGACAAAGTCTCATATAGAGTAATAAATTCTACCTCCATAGTATGAGCAACAATTATAAATTGCTTTCCACTTCTCCATGAGATAACACCACCTGCTAGTAGAAAAATATATTTAGTAGTAGACTTTTTACTGTCGAGACATTCTCCTAAGTCTGTATCAGAGTATCCAATGACCTCTAAGTGATCAACCTTTCTGTAAGTCAACATGTAGTCTTTTATTCCTTGTAAATAACACATGGTCTTTGCTCTCTTTCAGTGTGCAATACTTGAATTTGACTAATATCTACCAAACATTCTTACAACAAATATGATGTCAAGTCGTGTGCAGGTCTGCTCGTACTGTAAACTTCCAATTGTTGAAGCATATGAGACAATTGCCATCTGAGCCTTTTCATTTTTATCCTGAGGACAGTCCTTTAGGCTCAATTTATCGTCTTTCACTATAGGCTCCAAACAAGAAGAACAGTTCTCCATCCCATATCTTTTAAGAATCTTAATTATATAAGTTTTTTAAGAAAAGCCAAGAACACCCTTAGTTCTATCACGACAGATTTTGATTTCGAGGACAAATATGGCCTCACCCATGTCCTTCATATCGAAATGAGAGAAAAGAAAATTTTGTGTCTCATATAGTAGACTCAAATCATTAGTTGTGAGAAGTATATCATCAACATATAAAATCAAAATTATGAACTTACTCCCACTAGTCTTAATGTATATGCACTAATCAAAAATATTTTCAGTGAATCCAAAGTTCATAATTACCTAATTGGACTTTTTATACTACTGGTAGGAGGCTTGTTTAAGTCCATAAATTGACTTCTTTAATTTGCAAACTAAATGATTTGAGTCATCTATATTGAAACCAGGAGGTTGTTCTATGTATACATCTTTTTTCAGATATCCATTCAGGAAGACAATTTTCACATCCATTGGATATAGCTCTAAATCAAAATGAGTTATGAGGGTCATGATTATCTTCAATGATTCCTTAGTTGAGACAAGAGAAAAGTCTCATTATAATCAATATCCTCTATTTGTGTGAAACCTTTTGCAATAAGCCTAGCTTTGTACCTCTCTACTTGACCTTTAGAGTCTATTTTGGTCTTAAAAACTCACTTACAACCAACAGGTCTAACCCCATTAGGTGGAAGTATAAAATCCCACACTTGGTTCTTTGCCATAAAGTCAAGCTCTTCATTTATGACATTGATCCAATGTATTGATCTTTTACTTTCAATGGCTTCTGCAAATGTGAAGAAATCATCGTCAATATCTATGAAATTATTAGACTCTTGTAAATACATCACATAGTCTAGATGGATAGCAGACTTTCTGGTTCTCATAGATCTCCATACAAGTGTTACAGGTGGTTCAAAATAAACTTCTGTATCTCCTTGTTGTTGTATATTCTTATCAACAACTTGTTCTATTTGGGATTGATGTTCATTGACCGAACTTTTCATGACATTAACCAAAGGGACAATGACAAAAAAAACTAAGTTTTTATCTTTCGCAGGTATGGAACCTGAATCCTGCATTTTCTCAAATTCAATAATTTGAGATACATCTATCCCAATAGAACCATTTTTAAGAAATCTCACTTTATCTAATTTCAATATCTTTGGTGTATAAGATAGACAATAAAACCTAAAGTCATTCGATCTTTCTGAATAACCAATAAAAAATCTACTAGTCATCCTAGGATTAAAGGCTTTTATATGTGGGTTATACAGTTTAGCTTCTACTAGACATTCTCATATGCACATATATAACAAATAAGGTTTTCTACCAATCCATAACTTGTAAGAAGTATTTTGAACATCCTTCATAAGAACCTTATTCAAAATATACATTGTTTTCCTAAAAGCTTCACCATATAAGGTCAAGAGAATGTTTGAGTGATTCAACATCGCTCGAACAATTTCTTTAAGCATACGGTTTATTCTTTTAACTACACCATTTTGATAAGAACTATTAGGCATAGTATAATGAGGTACAATACCTTCTTCTTTTAGAAATCGCGCTAATAGCCTTTCCTTTTGTTCCATTTCAGTGAAACGATCATAATATTTGTCACCTCTATCAGACCTGACCACCTTAATAACTTGACCGATTTATTTCTCTACATCTTTCTTGAAGTCCTTAAAAGTTTGAAAGACGTCTGATTTTTCAAATAATAAATAGAGATACATATACCATAAGTAATCATATATAAAGGTGACAAAATACTTTTCACCTGTATAACACGGTAAAAAAGGGTCATAAACATCTGTATGCACTATTTTCAACTTTTTATTGTTGTGTTTGACATTTTTCTTATACGTGCTAGACTGCTTAGCTTTTATGTAGTCAACAAACGACTCTATATCTGTAAAATCAAGGGATCCAAGAATAACTTCTTTCACAAGTCTTTGGACTCTCTCTTTCGAGATGTGTCCTAACCTTCAATGCCAAAACAAATAAGATTGATCTTTCTTTAAACCACGTTTATTGCCAATCATTATGTTCTCAATAGAATGAGATTCTTGAATTTAAAATTCAGTTTTTAACCAATACAAACCATCACACACATATACAAAACCTACATTAATAGAATTTTTAATAATAATAAGCTTGAAGTTTTCAAATTTAAAAATAAAACTAATCTTATGAAGTTTCAAAATTAAAACCAGGTTTCGACTATAGAATAAAACATAAAATGTATCAACCAAATCCAAAATGAATCCCGATTTCAAAACAACTCTACAGATCCCAACGTTCTTGACATACAAACGTATCTTATTTCCTAAGAAGATGCTTCTTTCATGTTTTGTTGGTTTCTTTTTGTTCAAAAATGCCTGCAAGGAGTTAGCAATGTGCACCGTGGCACCAAAATCAATCCACCAACTATGCAATGGGACATGAATCAAATTGCACTTATGAGAAACACATAACTTATTACCTTTATTTTTTAGTCTGTTTTTATGCTTCAAGCAATCAACCTTCTTATATTCCTTTTTCTTGTAGAAGAAACATTTTATAGAAGAGCCTCCTACTTAGGATTTGGCTTTCACCTAAGAGTTTGAACTCTCCCCATAAGTTTTCTATTTGTTCTTTTTTAAGAAATTTTTCTTTGGCCTTGGCCTTTGTTTTTCCTTATGAGAGGCCATAAGTGTACTCGAAACCCTCTCACCCTTCAGTCTTTCTTCTTTAACATACTTGGTTAAGAGGTCATTAAAAGACTACTCATCGTTATACGTGTTGTAAGAAATTTTGAAGGCTTCATATTTAGTAAGCAATGAGGTCAAAATCAGATGGACCAAGAAAGAATCATAAATGACAAACTTCATATCATTTAGCTGAGATGCGATGTTTCTCATTTTCAAAATGTGCTGTTGGATATGACTATCACTAGTATATTTCATAGATACTAGTTTGAACATCAGGGTACTGGCCCTTGCCTTATTAGAACTGACAAATTGAGCCTCAATGGCTCTTCAAAAAATTTTTATTGTTCGACAGTGAGAAATAATGCCTCAAATATTCTTAACCACCCGAGATTGCAAAAGCAACAGGCTAAGTCTATTCGAGCACTCTCATTTCTCAGAAATAACCTTTTGTTTGGATGTACTCTACTCTTTAAGAATGAAAAGTTCATCAGTCCTAAGAGCTAAATCCAAGTCTGTATAACCGAGAGTGAACAACACTAAGTATTTCTAATCCAAAAAATTAGATACATCTAATAGAAGAATATTACTAGAACCGTTAATGAGGAAAAAACCTGATACAAGGAACAAAAGATAAAACTTTATTATTGCTCAGGTGAGACTTATGATGAAAATGTAAACATTGAGACCCTTTATTATTCATCTTTTTTAAAACAAGCATAATTAAGCCTTTATCGTTCCACTTTGGTGGAAATGACAATACTCATAGTTGCTTCGTCTCCTCAATTCATAAGAAATTGACTTCAGTTGGTGAAACTAGCATATCATGTAACCAGAGGCAATTTAGCACTATACCTTTGGGTACAAACATGCTTCATGGGCTGAAATACACATCTACTATTACATTGTGTGTGAATTTAGAACATAATGACCTACCTTCGAGTAGAATCGTTGTTTCATAAAGGCACACACAATCATAATATTGAATCTTAATATGGTTTAAAGAATCTTCAATCAACACAATTCAGATTACTTTGGTGATTGTATAAGTCAATCAATCAAGATCTTTTACCAAAATCATATTTGTATTATGGAGCATGCCCATGCACACATATTAATGCATGTATATTTATGAAAAAATATGCATTATATCATCAAAATACAAGTTCATGCTTCAGCTTATATGTATAAACTAATTTTGATGATAACACATTAGAAAATGTTATGAATTTAGTCATAATCATGCTTAAAAATATTATGCATAACTTAAATAATATTAAATACATGTATTAAACATGCATAAGTCATACTTTCTTAATAATAAACACTTATAAAGAATGAAAAATGATAAAAGCACTCATATGGGTAAAACTCAAGGTCCTCAAGCTGGAACTAATCCAAAAACACCCTGAATCGGTCTGAAACGACCTTGAACCGGTCTTCTAAGGGTCTGAACCAGTATAAAACATGAACAAAAGCTCACAAAACCCTATAATTGAATGAGAAAATCCCTGTATATTCATGGATGAATGAAAACATGTCTCTTTATCTTGGAACTGGTGAAAAAATGATAGAAACTGGTCAAAAATATCTTTGAACTAGTCCCAAAAAGAGCCATATCAGTCACAAAACCGATTCAGGTGTAAATAGTAAAAAAAACCCATTTTGGATCAAATTTGATACAATCCAGCCCATACCCAAATCGGGATAAATCAGGATCATAACCTAGTCCATACAAATCAGATGAAATTCAGACTTTACTCGGTCTGATTGGTTCCGGATCATAACTCGGTACATCAGGATCTACCAGACCTTAAACCCAAATGGGTCCACTTCTGATCCAACCGGGTAGAATCCGATCACGACCCAACTGTTCAGATCAGGCTTAGACCTGTATCATACCTCGATCTAGTAAGATACAGATCATAACCTCGTACAGCCAGATGGGACCAGACCCAGAATCCAAATGGGTTTGGTACTAGGTTCAAGCCTGGTCCAAAAAGATAAGGTAGACCCGATCCACCCAAAATGGGTCTGGATCGAGCCCACCACTAGGTCGGTACACCCGATCCAACCCAGTACCCAACATTAAAAAAAAGAAACCCGATCACTACAAGAATTCTACAGATTAGCGATGAACGCTATCCGACGCTAATCTGTTGCAAATTCATCGCTGAACTGTTTAGCAATGGATTGACAATGACTTAGCATTGGATAACGTTCCTAGTAATTTCTTTGTCACTAATTAGCAACAAAACTGATCTATTGCTACTTCCATCGCTAATTCACGATAGATTAGTGAATGTCATGATCCGATGTTAATCCATCGCTAAAATTTAATAACGAATATGTATCCGTCTCTAATATTCATCACCAATTTAGCGACTGATTAGCGATGGATTATATTTTGTCGCAAAACATCAACTGATTCAATTTTTGAGACAGATAAATATTTGTCCCTGATTCGTCGCTAAATTAGTGACAAATATTATTCATCGCCAAATACCGTCGCCATTTCATGACTGAATTTCTTTAGTAAATTTATTATTGAATGTTAGCGACAGATAATAACCGTCGTTAATCCATCAAAAAATTTTAAAAAAAATAAAATAATTTTGTTTGAAATATAAATATCGAGAAAAAATTTCTCGTGATATAATTTATATAACCTGTGTATAAAAAATAAAGTACACATAAAAAATACATATACAATGTAGGTGAAACAAATTTAACACAAGTTATAAGTGAAACAAATTTAACAACCAAGTATAATCATTGCAAAGTTCTAATTAGTTACAAGTGAACATATACAAAGAGTTTCGTTTGAAACAATAAGTACGTGAAACAAATTCAACACATGAAGATAATCCCCACCAAGATTCAGAGCATCATCCAATTCATTGTCTTGATCTTCCCCTCCATCCATGCCTTCATCAACTCCTCTCCGTTGATCATCTCCAGCATCTTACAGGAGAACCGAAAAATTAGTATTGATAAACAAAATATAATGAAATAAATTATATGCAATGCACCAAATCCAAGGCAATCAAAGTAACATGGCTGAATGACACATAGACTAGCAATAAAGTGAAGGACATTAACAAAATTCAGAGGTTGTCAAAAAAATTTCATAGTGATGAAATCATGCTTATATGTGTTCTAAGGTTGTCAAAAAACTTTCATAGTGATTCAATCATGCATATATGTGTTATAAGGCAGTCAAAAAAATTTCATATTGATTCAATCATGCATATATGTGTTCTAAGGTTGTCAAAAAAAAATTATAGTGATTCAATCATGCATAAATGTATTCTAAGGTTGTCAAAATTTTTTTATACTGATTCAATCATTTATATATTTGTTCTAAGGCTGACAAAAAAAAATTCATAGTGATTCAATCATGCAGATATGTGTTCTAAGGTTGTCAAAAAAATGTCATAGTGATTCAAGCATGCATATATGTTTTTCAAGGCTGTCAAATAAATTTCATAGTGATTAAATCATGCATATATGTGTTCTAAGGTTGTCAATAAAAGTTCGTAGTGATTCAATCATGCATATATGTATTGTAAGGTTGTCCAAAAAATTACATAATGATTTAATCATGCACATATGTGTTCTAAGATTGTCACAAAAAATCATAGTGATTCAATCATGTATATATATGTTCTAAGGGTGTCATAAAAATTTTATAGTGATTCAGTCATGCATATGTGTTCAAAAGGTGTCCAAAAAAATTATAGTGATTAAATCATGCATATATGTATTCTAAGGTAGTTAAAAAAATTCATAGTGATTCAATCATGCATATATGTGTTCTAAGGCTGTCATAAAAAATGTATAGTGATTCAATCACGCATATATGTGTTCTAAAGGTGTCAAAAAAATTTATAGTTATTCAATCATGCATATATGTGTTTTAAGGTTGTCAAAAAAAAATTATAGTGATTCAATCATGCATATATGTGTTCTAAGCGTATCATAAAAATTTTATAGTGATTCAATCATGCATATATGTGTTCAAAAGGTGTCAAAAAAATTTATAGTGATTCAATCATGCACATATGTGTTCTAAGGTTGTCAATTTTTTTTTATAGTGATTCAATCATGCATATATGTGTTCTAAGGTTGTCAAATAAAATTCATAGTGATTCAATCATGCATATATGTGTTCTAAGGCTATCATAAAAATTGTATAGTGATTCAATCATGCATATATGTGTCCTAAAGGTGTTAAAAAAATGTATAGTGATTCAATCATGTATATATGTGTTCTAAGGTTGTCAAATAAAATTTATAGTAATTCAATCATACATATATGTGGTCTAAGGTTGTCAAAAAATTTCATAGTAATTCAATCATGCATATATTTGTTCTAAGGTTGTCAAAAAAATTTCATACTGATTGAATCATGTATATATGTGTTCTAAGGCTGTCATAAAAAATGTATAGTGACTCAATCATGCATATATGTGTTCTAAGGTTGTCAAATAAGTTTTATAGTGATTCAATCATACATATATGTGGTCTAAGGTTGTCAAAAAAATTTATAATGATTTAATCATGCGTATATGTGTTCTAAGGTTTCCAAAAAATTTTATAGTGATTTAATTATGCATATATATGTTCTAATACTGTAAAAAAAATTATAGTGATTAAATCATGCATATATGTGTTCTAAGGTTGTCAAAAAAAAATTTAGTGATGAAATCATGCTTATATGTGTTCTAAGGTTGTCAAAAAACTTTCATAGTGATTCAATCATGCATATATGTGTTATAAGGCAGTCAAAAAAATTTTATAGTGATTCATTCATGCATATATGTGTTGTAAGGTTGTCAAATTTTTTTTATAGTGATTTAATCATGCATATATGTGTTGTAAGGTTGTCATAAAACTTATATAGTGATTCAATCATGCATATATGTGTTCTAAAGGTGTCAAAAAAATGTATAGTGATTCAATCATGCATATATGTGTTCTAAGGTTGTCAAATAAGATTTATAGTGATTCAATCATACATATATATGGTCTAAGGCTGTAAAAAAAAATTCATAGTGATTCAATCATGCGTATATGTGTTCTAAGGTTGTCAATTTTTTTTATAGTGATTCAATCCTTCATATATATGTTTAATGCTGTCAAAAAAAATTATAGTGATTCAATCATGCATATATGTGTTCTAAGGTTGTTAAAAAAAATTTATAGTGATGAAATCATGCTTATATGTATTCTATGGTTGTCAAAAAACTTTCATAGTGATTCAACCTTGCATATATGTGTTATAAGGCAGTCAAAAAAATTCCATAGTGGTTCAATCATGCATATATGTGTTGTAAGGTTGTCAAAAAAAATTTATAGTGATTTAATCATGCATATATGTATTTTAAGGCTGCCAAAAAAAATTCATACTGATTCAATCATTTATATATTTGTTCTATGGCAGACAAAAAAAGTTCATAGTGATTCAATCATGCAGATATGTATTCTAAGGTTGTCAAAAAAATGTCATAGTCATTCAAGCATACATATATGTTTTCTAAGGCTGTCAAATAAATTTTATAGTGATTCAATCATGCATATATGTGTTCTAAGGTTGTCAATAAAAGTTTATAGTGATTTGATCATGCATATATGTGTTGTAAGGTTCTCCAAAAAATTACATAGTGATTCAATCATGCATATATGTGTTCTAAGGGTGTCATAAATTTTTTATAGTAATTCAATCATGCATATATGTGTTCTAAGGTTGTCAAAAAAAATTTATAGTGATTCAATCATGCATATATGTATTCTAAGGTTGTCAAATAAAATCCATAGTGATTCAATCATGCATATATGTGTTCTAACGGTTTCATAAAAATTTATAGTGATTCAATCATGCATATATGTATTCTAAGGTTGTCAAATAAAATTTATAGTGATTTAATCATACATATATGTCGTCTAAGGTTATAAAAAAAAAATTATAGTGATTCAATCGTGCATATATGTGTTCTAAGGTTGTCAAAAAAAATTCATAGTGATTCAATCATGCATATATGTGTTCTAAGGCTGTTATAAAAATTGTATAGTGATTTAATCATGCATATATGTGTTCTAAAGGTGTCAAAAAAATTTATAGTGATTCAATCATGCATATATGTGTTCTAAGGTTGTCAAATAAAATTTATAGTGATTCAATCATACATATATATGGTCTAAGGTTGTCAAAAAAAATTCATAGTGATTCAATCATGTATATATGTGTTCTAATGTAATCAATTTTTTTTTATAATGATTCGATCATGGATATATATGTTCTAATGTTATAAAAAAAAAATTGTAGTGATTCAATCATGCATATATGTGTTCTAAGGTTGTCAAAAAAAATTTAATAGTGATGAAATCATGCATATATGTGACATGAAACTTTAGATATGTATTGAAATAAAAGTTATACGTACCTGATAGGTACCAAAGCTCATGTTGAAGGCAGACAAAGTTTCCTGTCCCAAAAAAAGTTGCACAACTCATTATATACAAGGTTGGGAATGACTTCATGTAAAAAGTCATGCATTGTGTCCTGAAGAAACTGGCGAACACCATTCCAAGAAATAGTAGTGTCAATCGGACGCTAGGAGTTGATGCCGGTGAGAGAACTTTGAGAGCCCTGGCTACAGAAGGCAATGACTGCTGTGGTATTCATATTACTCCCAAACTCGAACACATGACCTTTTTTGGGTTCACCAGTTACGGTCATCCATGCTGCAAGATCAAAAGGCAGATGCCGAGTGGAGTCATCGCCATATCGCTCTACCATCTGTTGCTCATATGACTCCTACAAAATAATGATTATAGTATGAATTAATAATTAATTAAGAATTACAATGTTTATGATAATGTAATTCATGGTAACTTGTATATTATAATATTTATTAATTCAATCAATACATACCGTTGTCGCTCTTGCCTTCTATGATATGAACTCTCTAGTGCTCTTATGTTTATGTGTTTCAACAAACACATCCTTGTAAGGCATAGGGCCTTCTTTTTCAGCTTTCTGCAAGGTTAAATGATAAAAAAATCAATTAGAAAGTATGCAAAAATGCTTATAAATTTGACAATATATATTAATGAGTTACCATTTTCTTCTGGTGGCTACCAAAAGTCCTAGAACCACCTGTATGTAGATGGGCATTGGGCATCTTTGCTCGGTTTTGTGCAGCCTTTGCAGAGCGATTTCAAAATTCATGGCTCACTCACTTATATTACATTGCATCCTAATAATCTGACCTGATAGTAGAAGGGTCATGGCCCTTCCACTGTAGTAGATCATCTATC
Organism: Nuphar pumila; assembly: GCF_984573655.1. Taxonomy (NCBI): domain Eukaryota; kingdom Viridiplantae; phylum Streptophyta; class Magnoliopsida; order Nymphaeales; family Nymphaeaceae; genus Nuphar; species Nuphar pumila. Next base: position 113,905,166 of record NC_143255.1, on the reverse strand, counting down.
CCACCAATTGTTTTTATTGCTACAGTCTTCATATTGTGAAGTATTTCGGCAAATCGATTGGCAGCCACCTTCTGCCATACTAGCATTGCGTTTTGCTCCTCCTTCGCAGTCTCAAAGTGATTCAAAGCCTATAATTAATTTCATAAAGTTAGTATACATGACTATAACAAAAAATTAAATATAAAACACATTAGCTATGATAAATAATTATATACCATGAATCAGGACCATAATCTGTCCAACACCTCCTTCGGGTACTTTTTCCATTGAGTGACCAATCATGGAAGATGCTGAACTAGTGACTCCTTAATTTCTTAAATCACTTCTTATGGCTCGAACCTTGCGCTGCATATGAATTGGTATACATTAAAAATCAACTATCGATATACGTTATTTATAAGATAAATATTGGACAAGTGACAATGAAATACTTACGGTTGACTATCGATATACACTATTTAAATGAGTTGTTGTGTGTCAGACTGAGAAGACTCAACATCCAGCATTGTCTTATGATGTGTATGAGTAGATGGTGTAGGTGGGTCATGTGCAGGCAAAACATCATCTGTAAAACAATGAGTTAGAAATTCACACAATGCACATTTAAACTAATCAAGTATATAATTATTTAAATGATATATCTATCAAAGCATTACGTGAAGATGAAGGTTGAGAATGACTATCACTGAGTTGGGATCCTATAAAGATGATTTACAAGTAATAATTTTTATATCAACATATAAGCAAAAACATAATGAATGCCTATATTTAAATATAACACAAATATATCTACCTAATGTTGTCTCATAGCCTCCACTTGGTCCTCGACCACTGGTTGCTCGACCACTATGACCTCCATGAACCATATTCTAACAAATAAAAATGTTATTTGGATCAGTTACATAACTCTTAATCTTATCATGGATATGACATATGAATGAAATGCAAAGATTTAAATGTCCTACATGAATCAATTTTATAACTATGCATGAACTGTGCATGTACATGCTAAGTATGCATGGAATGTAACATAATATCCAAGATATATTGTGCATGTAGATGATGTATATGAAAAAGTGATGTGGTATGTATTACAAGATGTAGTTGACTAGCTCGAGTATGCTTTCTCATAACTTGTTTGACTTTCATATTCTTCTTCTTCCTTTTCCTCCTTTTCATCATCTTTGTCTTTATCTTAATTGAGTGACCATCCACTTGGTATATCATTTGGATCACATTCTTTCATACGTGTGCCATCGAACAATGAAGATGTGACATGCAGACCATGTGTGACATCGTGACTATAAGAGAAGTCATACATATCATTTGATTGATAGTAATCACCCTCTTTAACAATCTTAGCTTTCTCTAACTGATCATACTCGAGATATAATTTAGACTTCACCTTGCAAACCGCCCACCATTCATTTTTATTTGACTTGCTTGTATTCGGAAATGAAGTATAGTAAACTTGTTGAGCTTGCGATGCTAATATGAATAGTTCATATGTTCTAAACCTTGATTTATGATTCACCTCCATAATGCCTGAGGCTTTGTCTACTCTTGTTGCTGTGGGATCAAACCAATGACACATGAATAAAGTTACCATGTTATTTATGCTTAAATAAGTCAACTCCATTATTTCTTCAATAACACCGTAGTAGTCAAGTTCATTTTCACCGTAACTGCTACCCTTGACACACACACCACTATTCATCATTGACGTGTTTACATTATAGTCTTTTGTATGAAATTAATAACCATTTACGATGTATTCGTTGTAACATTGCACAACTTTGGTTGAAATATTTTGTAAATCATATATTCTTTGGTCATTAACATCACCATGGCGGACCTACAAGCATAGTCAATGACTGTAAACACGACCAATTAAGTAACATATTGTTGTTTACACGGAAAGAATGCATATCATTGTTCTTACCAACTCTTTAAACCATGCCCCTAAACTTATTTTTACGTTCTTTCTGTACTTCTGAATCAGTGAGATGTGAAAGTTCTCTTCGCAACTCCAAATCAAATCATCTGCACTTAACAAATAATTATATTACCGAACCATGTACGTATGTAGAGAACTTAGTGTAACATATTATGTATACTTACTCGATGTAGGGGTCGATCTCTGAATAATTAAAAAGGATATAGATTTGTGTTGCGTCTTACTCTCGATCTTTCAAGAGTCTTGACCAACAACTGCCAAAGGCATGCCTAAGTAGTTTAAATATTCATAGTTTGTCAACCACAATAACTTGTTCTCCATCATCATTACGAGGTGGGCAAGTGTAACATGTTGAAATATGACGTTCAAAGTACATATAAGATGAAAAATTTAAAATCTCTTCTAAAGTGTACGCCTCACAAATTGAACCCTCCATTCTTGCTTTATTCTGAACCTTTTTTTTGAGGTCAAACATGCATCTGTCAACAATTTGTTTCTGATCCTCCTATAACATGTCTGGTAACCCTGGTTTTATCAATAGAAAGACTGTTAGGGTTTTCTTTTGGCCTTTGCTAAAAAAATATCTCATGATATATAGCATATACATGTAATATACATACATGGCCAATAGAACAGAAATAATTTCTAAAATTGATGCTATATATTATTAGGTACATGCGTAGTTAGCAATAAGTGAAACAACAAAAAAATGTGAATTACTAAATACATTATTTGAAAGATTTTGTATTAGAAAAGACAGCTAAAAATTGCCATAGAAAAACAAGTTGCAACAAATTTGGAAAACAATAAATACAGATTTCATTAATTTGATTTTGATTTTATAAAACGGGGTACAAAAAGAAAATGAAATATATATGAGTTTTTTCCTTAAAAATAAGTTAGGGTATAGGAAATATGAGATATGCATAGATTCAAACCTCATTATGATACAAACCCTAGTTATGGTTTAATTGGATCCATAATTGTTTTCTACTGAAATATATTCTTTTTAAAATATAAATTCTCATGCTCTAAACGTTTCCCTGAAAATAACAATATTTTTCTGCTGATGTTTTGAAAAAGAGGGACTTTCAGTTGTGTGTGTGTGTGTGCAATTTTAAAGCTTTTTATCAAAAAAGACGTGCTAACTGTGGATATATGAAAGTACAATGACTGAACAACATTGCAAACTTCTTCCTTTTTCTTTCAAAAAAATGACTGAACAAATTTGTTCTTTGAAATCTTGCATATCTTAGACACCCAACAGCTGGCTATTTCAACACATGGTTCCCTATTAAAACGTTTGACTGGTGAGCTTGGTTTTCTTTCTCCCCTTTCGTTTTGAAAATGTGAAGTTGGAATATTTCCAAGTTGTAGGAGTGAGGTCGGCCATGACATCCAAAATGCTTTCTTTACAACTTTTAGTGTGATGATTGTGATGCTCGTGTTCTCTATTGCCTGCTTTTCTTGACTGCTCCAGTTGCTTGTCGTAGTCAAGATTTCGGCTACTACGAAAAAGAAGAAAAAGAAGAGCTTAATCGTGATAATTAATAAACATTGGCTCTTGGTCTAGGATACACCAAGACTCAGAAGAGTTTTTTTTTTTTACCTTCGCCGAGAACCGGACCACTTAATGAACCTGCCGACCAGCAAGGCAAATCTCGGGCGAGGCTTGCGAGAACACTGCCTTACGTGACCCACCTTCGAAAGCTACGGACACACCCATGCACCAGCAGGGTTTGATCCAGCGCTTTCATCTCAACACCTTTACAACCACCCCTCTAGCTAAAGGCGAGTTTTATGATTATTAGTCAACAAAGATACTACATATCCTAAAAGTAGTCTCCACATGTACTATTAACGGAGCTTAATCAATTTTGGCTTATCTAATTACTCGGACAAGCCTGAGTCGGGTTTAAACGAGTCGAGCCAGAGCCGAGCTAGCTCGGCTCATTGTCCAGCCCTTCTACTGGCTAGGGGTGGCAAAACCTGACACGACCCGCCAACCTGCCTCTTAGGCGGGTTCGGATTGGGCTTAAGCCAACCCGTTTATTAAACGGGTCGGGTTCGGGTTGGGGGTATGCCAACCCGCCAACCCGTTTAATAAATGGGTTAGGCGGGCGGGTCAACCCGCCAACCCGTCTGCCAACCCGACCCGCAAACCTGAGAACCCGTTTACCCGACCCAACCCATTTATTAAATGGGTTGGCGGGTCGTGTCGGGTTACCCGTTTATTAAACGGGCCGGGTTCGTGTTTGCCACAGCCAACCCGTTTAATAAACGGGTCGGGTTCGGGTTGAGGTATGCTGACCCGCCAACCCGTCGGGTCGACCCGCCAACCCGACACTATTACCACCCCTACTACTGGCCATACGGGCGAACCCTTGAGACTTAAAATTTTAAATTGGAATCCTTTTAAGTCTAGGTTTGAGAGCCTTAAATTGGAATGGACACCATTTCCATGTGCTGTCAAAATATGGTGTCTAGGATGGAGTACTGTCACAATATCCTCTTGTGACAGTTTTAGCAATCTACGTACGCGAGCCATCAATGATGCCTCTTCTCCTTACCACTCATGTTATGACGTCTACAAGCCTCAAAGGTTGAAAAGCAGCCACTGCTCCCAAGTGCTTAGAGAAACCACAACGTACCTCCCATTCAAGTCCCCAAACAGAACCGGTCTAAAATGCAAATATTTTACCTTAATTTTTAGAAAAAGAAAATTTACTTTTTCCAAACAACAAAACCGTGAGCATACTAAGAATTCAGCTGTTAGTATATCCAAACTCCTTCTGCAGCTCTTGGAATAATCATCCCCAGTATCACTTGAGAAAGAGAATGCCACCAAAACTGTTGACCCGTTTTACCAATTCTTGCTGAAACTAACCTTGGTAATAGGCTTAGCCAATATATGAAACCCACTAAGTCCAAGTAATCTAGACTCCCTTCATGGTGACTCTAGTGTTGTCACTTGAATTGAAGCTGGGGCTTAATAATGGAGACAATTGAATGCGGCGATCTGGATCCAGAAGTCGAGCAGCATACCCAAGTCAGAGTCAAGATGGTTTAACCCTGTGCAGCTTGATTTCATGGCACTTGGCTCGCACTGAGCCAATTTGACTCATAGATATAGGCAGTGAGAGGGTGAACAAGATCTATAAAGACATAGTGGGAGACATTTCATCCAAATCTTCCTACCCTCGGATCAAGTTTGGTTAGGGCTGTCAATAGGCTGGTCATCCAACCATTAGGGCATGCATGCCAATCTGACCACATGACATATCGTTATGCTCTCTCTCTCTCTCTCTCTCTCTCTCTCTCACACACACACACACACACACACACATATATATATATATATATATATATATATATATATATATATATATATCCAAAAACAACCATATTATATGGCAAAAATGATGCATTTCTCAAAAAACTTTATAATTTCAAAAATCTGCTTGATATCTAAAACTGCAAATGTCAAGTATTAAAATGATCATTTTAACCTTCACATAGCAAATTTCCTTCACATATGCAAATTTTCTCCAAAATATATACCCAATTATTGCATCCAAGATATGTAAAAGACTTTGTCACTAATTTTTAACCTAAAAAATGAAGGATTCTAAAAAACACAAAAAAAAATAACAAAACTAAATAAAATATATCTTTCCAACGATAATTGATTCAATGAAAAACTACGAATGGGCATTGAGATATAACCCCAACATCATTACTAAAACAAAAGATGAACAGGCATGGCTCCATCAATCTCGATTATTCTATGATATTTTCTGGCTACTTGCACTAGAAATATAAAAAATAATAAAAATCATAGAGACAAATCAGGGCATTAGCTTTCCAATGCCACCAAGATCACCTTTATTTGATAAGTGGTTGGGGAGAAACGCCCTTTGAGAGATAGATTGTTCAGTTATTCTAGTATACATAGTTTCTATTTAGGTTTTGAAACTCAAAACCGAAAACCCTAGAGAGGTTTTTTATTATGACTCAAAACAGAAAAGTTACGGGCTTATGTCTCAGCTTTTTAACAACTATAAAAACATAGGTTTTCGATGTTGAATTAGAGAGATATAGATATAAGAATATAAATTGTTCTGCAAAAAATATGTGAATATGTGAATTTACTCCTAAACGCCCAAATTTTCTCCTATATATACAATTTTTCTTTCAAATATGAAAATTTTCTCCTAAATATGCAGATTTTCTCTTAAACATAAAAATGTCCTTCTAAATTTATGTGAATTTTCTTCTAAACATGTGAATTTTCTCCTAAATATGTGATTTTCTTCTAAAATATATGATGTTTCTCTTAAATATACATTTTTTTCCTAAACTTATGATTTTCCTAAACATAGAAACAACCCGACATATACCAAATTTATTAGCTACAAAATGCCATAGTGACAAAACAACAAGGCATGAAAGAAATAGATGTGAAGAAGATTCCTCTACTCTTACATAGATTACAACAATTTATCCAAGGAATTCTCATGTTCTAGAGTCAACAATTGTGTGGGTAGTCAGTCCTAACAAGAATGATATGGGAGCCATTCGCCATGTCATAAAAGGAAGCAGATGGGATAATGAACATAATGAGATCTACCCAACAACCACTAAAACCTAATGTGAGCAAGATTTGTTTCAAAAACTCCTAGCCCACTTGATTGTAACCCTTAGAAAGGACAATTTTCAAATAGATAGAAGGGATATGATAACCAAATAGGGAATCAATGAGCTCAAGGGTCAAGTGATATTCTAGATGGTTCTTCCAAACGAAAAACCCCTTGATTATGTGAAATGATGCAAGAGAGGATGTCTCTCATATAATTCACCATAATCTTAGAGATGATTTTGTAAAGAAAATTGCACAGAGAAATATATTAGAAATCAGAAAAAGAATTCGCACATGGGGTCTTTGGAATGAGTTTCAGATGAGTGCCATGCATGCAATGAACAATCTTGCCCTTCTTGAAGAAATCCTGAATGGCGTGTGATATCTGATCCAACAATCTCCCAAATGAATTAGTAAAAACATTCGAGAAAGCCATCAGGCCCTAAGGCTTTATCACCATTGGAAGAAAAACAGCATGCTTAACTTCATGAGTGACCAACCTAAGGAGATACTCATTCTCAGCCTCTGAAACCCTCAACCCCAAGCAACAATGCAAAATATCTCTCCCCCATCAGATTACTTCCCTAAAAGTTTGGAGAAATAATCCATGGCTACTGCTTGGATACTAGAGAAGTCAGTTAAGGCTGCCCCATCATAGTCTATCGATAAGATACTATTCTTTCACCGATGCTCTCTAACACAATGAAAAATCCCAAATTCTATTGCCACAATACTTCCTAATCATGAAGAGGTTTTCGAATTGCCTTTTCTTATAATGCTTCATGGACACCTTCATCAAGTTGTAGCTGAAGTTGGTTGAGTTGTTATTGCAATCTCGAAAACACCTACGAACTTCATTTAATTTGAAGAGCACTGTCTCCATGTAACACCCACTATACCATACACACCAACACCTTTCAACAATTTAATGACAACCCTCATGAGAAAACTACATCTTTAAAAAGCAAAAATGGCTTGAACCCGATTTGAATTGACCCAACTCATGTGAACATGAGAGGACTATGGTCAGATGTACTGCATGGAAGCACTCACAAAAAATAATGTCCCAAAACTATAGACCAAGAATTGCAGCAGTCATCTCCTTATTAAGGGTAGTCACCCTTCTCTCAGCATCATGGCGCTTCTTTCGTAGGCTAACGGATGACCTTCTTGCATCAAGACGCTTTCTATAGCAAAGGTGCGGGCAACCGACCTACTATGGGGCACCTATAGGGATTAGTGCATGAGACTGCGATCCACAAACTAACACATGTGACTCACCCTTACTTGGGAATGGAGAGGGGAAACATAGCATGCCACAAGAGTAAAGCGAGGGAGAGATTCCCTACTGCGAGGGGCACTCTAAAGTGGAAAAGAAGGGTGTGACCTCTCTTTCAATCTAACAGGAGAAATCCAATAGGAAGGGATGATTCTTTCATTGCATTGATAGAAAGAAGTGTTACTATAGACTCTCTCTATGTGAATCGTTGGTTTGACTGAAGAACCCTTATCCTAGGCTTCAAGTAACCCTCCTCTAGGCTACGCTGGACAGTCATCGATGTTCCTCCCTCTGACTATCCTTGTGATGGTTCCTTGGGATCAAATATTCCTACCTAGTATGCTCATAACACTACAAAAATAAGAGCTTTCTTGATGTAATAGTGGCTTATTGCACTGTTGGTGCAGTAACACTAACTCAATCAAGAACTAGACTATAACCCCATAGGGATGAGGGTGCAGCCTTTGTTGGGCTATTCTCTAGTCACATATGGGAATGCTCTGATTTCCCTTCAGATCAAGAAGTAGATCGTTGTGAAGTTGCCAACATGGAATAGTGGCAGCTTGCGCTGCTTGATGAATGTTAGCGACGAAGACATCGTAAATTAGTCTGCATGCATCACGATGAGTCCTCTGTCCTACTACAGGTGTCACGACAACCTTTACCAAGTTCAAACCATTGTCGACTACCAGATCCGCTGGTCTGCTATATTCACCCGAGTTACAAGTGATCGTCACACTTTTCGTAAAGAGTTTGACGAAGCGAGCGAGTTTGTGAGTGGAGGGATGAGTTGGTGGGTGGGTGGCCGAATGTTTCCCTGAGCAGCAGATCTCCCCTTTTTTGGTAAAGCTGGTGGCCAGCGTGTGAATTTTTTAAAAAGGAGAGGCAGCCTAATTCGTTGGTTCGACTACTCACATCGAATCTGTTGGTCTCACTCATCTCACCTGAAGACCACTCTTGCTCGGGCAAAAAAAAAGACTTTCGGCATTTCTTTCCCCTTTGTAAGAAAGCACTAATCAATTTTGCATTGGAGGTTATAGAGCCTGACCTGATTATTAGTCCAAGTAAATTGATGATACAAGTCGTTGTCCTCCACGCATCTACCACAAAAAATAAAGTTTATGAAAAAGGCAATACGTTGACGACCACTTTTATTTGAAGGGTCTCTCATTGCATTAGAGTCCCCAAGAAGAATGACTGGTTTCTCTAATAAATCAATGAATGATAGAAGATTTGAACACACGTCTTCACTCTTGTAAATCAGTATAAATGTAAAGTCTGTAAGCAGAGAAGTGAACACCATCATCAACACACTTGAAGCAAACATGAATCCAGAAAACATGTGCTTCATAAGAAAGCAACTCAACATGATGATCATCCCATAAATAAAGTACATAATTCATGTTACGAGAATCGTAATTGCTCCAATAGAACTTGTAAGATTTGAACTTCCTTTGAAGTCTCTTGAGCCCAATAGACAATATCTGACAATCAATAAGAAAAACTATCGTGGGTAGTTGCACATTCAAGAATCTATGAAGGTCTATTTGGGACACTGGGTTTCCTAGACCCATGGTATTTCATGAAATGATTTTCATGGCAAAATGGATGAGAGTGGGACCCCTGCAGCCCCATCAACTGAGCAGGATCCTTCTGATCGGGGCAATCCACACGTCACTATGTTGTAGTTTCCATACTAGATGTAGCAGTTGAAGAGATATCCGATGAATCTTTATTCGAATATGCATAAGGGTCTATACCATCCAGCAATTTGGGGTGCTGCAATCCCGAATACTCATTCATGATTTAAGCAAGAGGTTGGCACTTCTCCATCAGTCTACCTCATCACACATGAGAACTCACCTTTGTGCAATTGGGTGTAGTTCTCAATCGATCATGCAAAGGCACTTTAATTTGTTAACACATTTTTCAGCATCCTTCTTCGACCCCCATGGCTTCGAATGTGAGATAGGAACATCAGAGCCTGCTGATTGGAAAACAAACTCGGGATCCAGGTAGGAATTTGGTTTTGGGTCAACCTGTAAAGCGGCTCCATCATCCAGGTTCCTCGCAATTGCACCATTTAGCCTTCAGATTACTAACCAACATACATGTCATCTCATGAGATGATTCCTTCCCATCGCCATCAACCATCATGCCTTGCAGTTGCTTTATCAGAGACACAATGCCCTCACTAGAAAGATTCCCAGATGTAGGAGAGAGTGTTGAAATAGGGGGGGATTGACCATTGCCGGTTGTTTAACCTGAATAGTTAGTTAGGTCAGGCACAATGTGTGAAGAGTTTTGAGGAAGGTCATTAGTTTCCTATGAAACTTCACCAACAGGGATGTCATAAGTCATGGCATTCACACCTTGACTGGTTACTACTTTAGGAGTCAGGTTGCACATTAGGCTTCTTATACATCCTCCATGAAAGTTTCACTTCCTTCCAGTCATCCACCAGCAATTGTAACACCCCAAAACTTTATCCAATTTTTTAGGCATTTTTTTAAAGATCAAAGTGAAGTTGAAAAAACCTTGGCCAATTATAGGTATTTCACATTAGACAAAAATACTGAAATAAATACTAATCAATTGAGTTTTTAAAAAATTATTACATAGTTAATCAAAATTAAATAATAATGTTTGAACAATTTGAAGTCAACCCCATATCGACCAAGAAAATATGATCTTTATGATGCCAGTTGAAACATCTTGCAATATCTCTAACTCAATCATCCTAACCTGAAAAATGTTAACATCAAGGGTCAAATTTCACAAGTCTTAATAGAGTTTCTCTTTCCAAGATACACAATTAAAGTGCTAAGCATATAAGAGCATACCGAAATTGAAAACATACCACATTGATTCAAGACAATTGATAACTAGCTCAAGCATTTTAGAAACCATATTCAAGTATGTATGTACATCTAAGTGCAGAAAGGTAAAGTTGTACAAGAATAATTATGTTTCCCTTGTTTATCCTCTATAGGTATGCACAATTCAAATATGTCGAGACAAATGAGATCAATCGGGGGTCTATTATTCTTGGGTATTTTAATACCGTGATTGACTATCTGAATCAGATTCCAAAAGGAACGATGTAATGACTGAGAGATAACACTTAAAGGACAAGATAAACAGGATGTATTTGACTTCTGCAGAAGTTTTAAGACCTATCCACCTAGAAAAAAATTGGTAGTTTGGGTCCCCTCACTGTGTAGATGAAAGACCATTGAGTCATTGCCACTCGTAGCATAATTTTAAACATTGTATGTCTCAACAACAATAGTCCAACAAAATTTGTACCACCTACCCTCTCTAAGGTAGCCCGAGACTGGATAGGTATTCATTTCTTTTCTTTTTAATTTGATTTACTCAGGTTATATGAACCTGTCTCTCTTGGGCAAACTAGAGTTTCGAGAACCCAAGTATCATTCTGGGGTACACAGTATACGTGCATGTAAGGTAAGAATGCAAACTACATGAAAGGGATAGTCAAAAACATTAAATTATGTTTGGTATATTTAGATCACCCATCCAGTGAACTCATGGTGTATTTAAACCAATGAGTGTTGAAAATAATCCCTAGTACATTTAAAGCAGTTGGACATTTTATTAAGTTTGTGTACATGCAACTGAACAATTTAGATGTCTTGGGTGTACACATGGTACCCCGTCAGTTGGCTTCAACCACAAGCCTAGTTTCGAGACAATAAAAAATGTGCACACAGTACAACACCGAATCCTAATACAAAGTTCGCATGCCATACATAGAATGTCATAAGTTCTCGTGTGGCACTACAAGGGTTATGCAGAACCTCATGCTCATTTTTGAGCCATTGCATTAGCATGACCTTGCAAACATTCATTGCAGTGCAATACATAAAAATCATGCATTTAATAAAATATGGACCGTGAACGAGACTCAGTCATGTCATTACATTGGGAAGCATATTGCATTTGTAAGCAAAAAAATAGTATGGTTGTCATTTTATGCATTTCACAAAACTTTGCAAAGGGATGAAACATTTATTTTGGGCATAAAGAATCAAATACACACTTTTTGAGAAAGTGTGCCCGTGTACACTGTTTCACATGAAATGATGGCCAAAACTATCCAATTTCTATTTTTCTTTGGATTGCCGAATAAAACAAGTATTTTGAATATGTATTCAAATGAGGTTTATCACCCTTTCGGATTCAACACATATTTAACAACCATACATTTTTGTTTTTGAATAATTTATAAACAATCAGGTCGCTCCACTTTATCACATTAGTGTGTATATATATACACTTTTTCCATGATCAAGCTACGATGAACTAGTCCTGATCCGTTCGTGCACCTGTCATGGGTGAGCAAGGTAGGTTGTTACTAAACCAACCCTACTTTTTTTCTTGTCATAGAGACTACAACAGGGCTATGGTGTGTTGCTGTCACACCGACAGCTGCTGTGACCCTCAATAGGCACGTCGGCAGGGTAGTGCATCCTACTAGTCTTCAGCTATAGGTGGGGAGGGGATGGGATCCGATGTTGCACTTGGAAGGGAGTAATAGCAGCTGCCACCTTGCTGGCAGACACCAAACCACCACAGCAGGGGTAACCGGCTGGGCGCAGACAGCCCAAACTGGTCTGCCATAATTTTTTTTCCAGCAGGTGCAACAACGACTCCACCCTTCTCAACACAGCAGACTCAGTCTACTATGTTCAGCAGGGTGTGGCAAACACCAAACCACCACACAGGCAGCTGACTTAGCACAGACAACCCCAGCTGGTTTGCCATTGCACATGCACCAGAGCTTTAGCAGACCAAGAGTCTGCAGACCGAGGTCTACCATGCCCAAAGCTACAGGCAGTAGTGGCTCTAGGTAAGGGTGCAGCGCACCTTGCTGCACCATTGCACCTGGGCAGTTTAGGCAACCCAAGACCAGCTGATCAGACCAACCCCACAGGGCGTGCAACTTAGGAGGGCAATGAACTAGGATCGTGTGGGCTCTAGTTGGGTCCTCAACACTCCCCCCCCCCCCCCCCCCCCCCCCCCCACACACACACACACACACACACACACACACACACACACACACACATATATATATATATATATATATATTGATGAAAAGGAAATAACAGGTGCATACGTGTGTGCAAGTGACACACATAAGACTATCTAAATCCACATGAATCATAACTAATGAATAATGTTTTTTTTTGAAAAATTTCTAAAATAATGATAACATAGATAATCATCGTGAATGAACTTATCATGTTCATTATTCGTAGACATCAATACATATATATTTTTCTTGAATAATGATTAGGTCAAAATGAGAAATATATATAATGTCTCTTTGCTCAAATACCAAATTATATTAAGTACGAGATCATGAACAAGTATCACTAAAAAAACTTGAGACACTATATGGGGTTCTCTTTACTCATAACCACTCAAATCACACACCTGTGATTCAATTTCACATCTAATTTGCTATCAACTCATCGAGATATGGGATTTAATTGGCATATATATTAGATCAGAGCCAATATGATCTTACATAATGGCCCATCACTCATGCCCGTTGGTCATAGAATCCTACCTCGCTGATCGATTAGAGGTCAAACACGGTCTTGGTCATGTGCACTACTCCAACAAGCAACCCTGCAATTCCAACAATTGTGTTCCTCCCTCAACCGTTTAAGGTATTGGAGAGAGAGAGAGAGAGGGAAAATCGTTAGGGATGGGGAGAGTGTGAGAGAGAGGGGTTTTAGAAAACAAGAGGAAGAGATAGGTGTGATGAGACTACTTACTATGTACGCCTCACACAAATTTTTTTGGGGAAAGGGGAGGGGCGCCACCCTCCTTCCTTTCCAATGCTTCCCAGACACAAGGTAAGTAATCTTACCATACCCTTTTTTTCCTTTCCAATTCCTCTTATTCCTCTCTCTCCAATTCTCTCTTTTTTTAAATACTTAACATAGATAGAAAAGGGACGATCGATCCTCCCTTCTTAGGCAAGCGGGTCTCATAGGGGGCGACCCATACTTGCCTCATCCATTGTTATTTCATGCCTTTTATTGTTGTGAATAAGATTTTGGTAAGTATTTATACTAATCTAGGTTTTTAGGAAATTAAATGTTTATACTATTTAAAAATATTAAATAATTTTAACAAGGTACATGGGTCCCACAGGGAGGCGAGCCACCCTACCTTTCTATTTTCTTGTTTTTGTTATTATTATTATTCTGATTTCCATAATTTTAAATTCTTATCTTTCCTTTTTGGATTAGAATCCAAATTGGATCCAGTTCATTACAATTTGAGAACACTCCATATCTGGTCCTCGGTTGGATTTTTGAATCCTTATAAGATTCAGATCCATACACCATATCCAATTACCTTCGAAACTAGATTTCAGTTCAACCCTATATTCAGATACAATTTGCAACCCAAACAAATTTTTAACTATGAGATTCTATTTCAAGTTTTAAATTCCTTGAAACCCTTAGTTACATTCAAGTTGGTAATTTTATTAAATAAAGATAACCCTTAGAAGTTTCAATAATTCCTCAATTATTTATTTCAATAATTTATAAAAATTTTGCAGGTCTTACATCAATTTTCTGCTAGGACCCTCCTTCAGCAAGGGGCAACTCGATTGAGAATGCATTATAAAACCACATTTATCACAATAATGGATATTAATGAAAACCACTGCCAATTGGATGATATTTGTCAAGTCAACAATCCGGATCAACATGTCAACAAATAATTTGAAAATGAAAACAAAGACAACCCAATTAACAAAGTTATTTGTCAAGATAACATTTTGGATCAACAAGTCAATAAAGAATTTGGAAATAAAAATAGAGGCAACATGATTAACAAAGATATATGTCAAGACAACATTTTGGATTAGTAGCAGGTGTAACCCCCCCCCCCTCCGACGATTTCGTCGGAGGGGATGAGCATTAAAAAAAAAGAGGTTTAAGAAAGAGAGAGAGAGGGGGGGGGGGGCGACCCCTATGCCACAGGGAGGAAGGAGGGAGAGGGTCGGCAGAGGCCGACCCTTTGCATGTGTAGAAACGGAAAGGGCAGAGTCCCCTTCTGCTTTTAGGTTTTTATGGGGGACCGGCTCGGTCCGGGTGTGACCCAAACCGAACTGGGTCAGTCTGGGCGTGACCCAAACTGAGCTTGCCGGTCTGGATCGCACCCAGTCTCAGCCATCTTTAAAAAAAAAAATTGTTTATCCAACTGGTTCTGACTGAACCGGTTCAGACCCAATCAATTATGGCCAAACCGATTCAGGTTGAGTCAGTTCAGACCGAACCAAACTGATTTGGATTGAATCGGGTCAGAACGAACTGGTTCGGTCTGACAGGGTTTCAGATCCATTTGGATTTGATTTGGACCAGACCAAATCTGGATATAGTCTGATTCAGTTAACTTGAACAAATCCATATAGAACCAGATCCAAAGATATTTGAGTCTGGATCTAGAACAAAATTGGATCTGATTGGATCAGTTCTAGATCCAGATCAGAACTGGGTATGGATCTAGTCATACAGTTCTGGATCCAAATGAGTTATAGATCTGAATTCAGTTAAACATTTTTGGATCCAGATAAAAAATAGATATAAATTGGGTTGTAAGTTACTTTCAAATTATGAAATTGATTTTGAAATAACCAAAATGCCCTTGTGAGTATTCAAAATCTATTTTGGTAAATTGGACATAACTTCACACTCTGAACTCAGAATCGAGTGATGTTTAGTGCGTTAGACTTGTATCACAGAGAAATCTACTAGTCTACTGGTTTTATTCAAATAAAGGATACAAACATTGAGGTCTCATGAGTCAATTTAGGAGGGGTATTTTGGTATTTTTGTATGAATATAAAAGGTTTTGTGTATTAATACGAATATGCTTATGTAATGTTCAGATTCTACTATCAGAGCATCTTGATACTCAATTGCGACTAGAGCACTTCGCACTCGAGGTAAGGGATATTATAAGTAATTATAGATGTGAATAAACCTTTTTTAAATTGCATGTTATTGTAATGTTGTGAATTAGCATGATAGCTTTCGAGTGAGAACATGATATGCATTGAATGACCGTGCATGATATTCTGAGATGATTGCATATACATATGAGTTGTCATATATATGTTAATTATGGTATGTCATGCATATTAGAAAGATATTATGTTTATGATAGCATGTCAGTGTGATTGATAATAACATGCATTGTGATGAGATTCTGTTTAGATTGGAGTTCCATTTATTCTATTTATGTTGATGCATGAATGTATTGAGATTAGCATACATAACCCCTTAAATCCTGAAAGTGACAACCTGTGGTAAGGGCTACCTGCACTACAAGAAAAATGTTAATTAGCGATGAAAATTGGCGACAGATTATTTCCATCGTAAAGTTGTGACGGATTAGCGAGACAAAAGTAGTCACCGCTAAAATTGAAATTTGATACAGAATTAACGACATAAATATTTTGTCTCAAATTTCGTCACTAATTAGCGATTGATTAGCGACAGAAAAGTTCCGTGTCAAACTCTGTCGCAACTTAGTGATGGATTAGCGACATAATTTTTCCATCGCTACTTAATGATAGATTTTGACACAAAACTTTTTCGTCGCTAATCTGTTGCTATTTTTCGATATAAGCCCGTCTAAGGCATGAAATTCTCTCTCTCTCCTCTCTCTTTGATTACCCTCAAATTGGGTTCTCAGTCAGAGAACCCTAACCCTACGCCTTTGCCTCCACTGGCTCCTTAGCCTACGCCGACCCCTTTGCTTCTGCCGGCCCTTTCTGCATTCAGCTACTTGCCGCCGGCAGCCCAAACCAAATCCACCCGTCGCTGCTCCCTTCCCTGAGCCTCGATCCTTGCCTCACCAGAGGTCACCCGATGCCAGAACCCCCGTGCACCATCTGCAGCTGGCGACACCCTCCACCTTCTGCCCCCCCTCAGGTCTCTCTCTTTCTCTCCCAGTCTTCTATTGTCTTCCTCTTCTTCTCCTTCTGTTTTTCGACCGACAGGCAGAGGTTGTCTGTCCTTTGTTTTTTTTCGATCGACAGGCAGGGGCTGCGCCCCAACTTGTCTCCCTTTTTCGACTAGCAAGCAGGGGCACCCCTGCCAGTTTTTTCGACAGATTGGCAGAGGAGACACCCCCTGCCGTCTATAACAAAGAATGAGGCAGGATCTTTGGGCACCTCCCTCATTCCTTTCGGCCAGCAGGGGCTTTTCCCCTACTCACTGGGTGTTTCCGGCATGCGGGGGCAAGGCACTTGCCCCACCCGTTCCTTCTTTTTTGCCAAGGAGGGGTCGAGTTTCCTCCCTGCCTTCTTTTTTATGGGTTTTGAGGGAGGGGCTCAGCCCCCTCCCATCTCTTCTTCTTTGTAAGGAAGAGGTAGATACCCCCTCTCTGTTGCTTGGGTTACGAGGGAGGGGTTCGGCCCCGAGTGTGCCTCCCCTCTCTCTATTGCCCTTGTCCCTCTTTGCCATATATAAATGTGCATTGCAATTATAAATGTGCATTGCAGGTACGTAGTTGAGCTAATTGCGTGATGATTAGTGGTAAGCATCGCATGCAGCTAAAAATGCAACACAAAAAGAAATAAGAAAAAAATGTAAAGGCAAAAGCAATGCAAATCGAGTAAATACCCATGGTGAGTAAGTAATGCAAGCGCATCACATGTTATTTACTTTCTTGGATGCAACACTTTTCTATTCGCACACTCACTTAGTTGTTGATATGTAGGACTGCTTTGCTGGAGTTTGAAGATCATGCTAAGCATGATTAGAATGTATGAAAATAAAAGTGCTCTTATTTTTGTAGTTTGGAGTCCATGCTAGTCATGGTAGTAGTTAGCGGGATATTGGAGTGTGTTTATTGTAGATACATGTTTGACATTATTGTAATATGAATAATTGAATGTATTGCAATGTTTGACGTGATTGTATCTATGCTTACATGAAGTTATTTTCGAATTAATTATACCCTCCATGTGAAATTGTATTATAAAAACATGCTTAAATTGAATGTATTATGTTTATGAATGTGATTTCATCTTTATATATATATATATATATATGTGTGTGTGTGTGTGTGTGTGTATGTGTGTGTTTGTGTGTATCATGTATCATGTATACACACACATGATACATGACCACACACACACACAGATATATATATATATATATGTGTGTGTGTGTGTGTGTGTGTGTATCGTGTATCCATGCTTGCATGAAGTTATTTTTGAATTAATTATGTTCTTCATATAAAATTGTATTATGAAAATATGCTTAAATTGAATATATCATGCTTAAATTGAATGCTTAAACATTCTATGCATACTTATCATGTACATGCACAGTTCATGCATAGTTATAAAAATGATTCATGTAGGACCTTTAAATCTTTACATTTCATGCATATGTCATGTCCATGATAAGATCAAGAGTTATGTAACCGATCCAAATAACATTTTTATTTGTTAGAATATAGTTCATGGAGGTCACAGTGGTTGAGCACCCAGTGGTGGAGGATCAAGTGGAGGCTGTGATAGCTAATCTCAGACTTCGTCTTCACATAATGCTTCGATAGGTATATCATTTAAATAATTGTATACTTGATTAGTTTAAATATGCATTGTGTGAATTTTTAACATATTTTTTTATAGATGATGTTTTGTGTGCACATGACCCACCTACACCAGCTATTCATACACATCATGAGACAACGACGGATGCAGGGTATTCTCAGTCTGACACACGATGACTCATTCAAATAGTGTATATTGATAGTTAATCATAAGTATTTCATTTTCACTTATCTTATAAATAGTGTATATCGATAGTTGATTGTTAATGTATACTAATTTATGTGCAGCATGAGGTTCGAGCCACACGAAGTAATACGAGAAAATAGACAGTCACTACTTCAACATCTTCCAAGACCGTCCACTCAATGAAAAGAGTACCCAAAGGAGGTGTTGGACAGATTGTGGTCCTCATTCATGGTATACAATCGTTTATCATAGCTAATGCATTTCATATTTAATTTTTTGTTATAGTCATGTATACTAACTTTCTAAAATTATTTATAGGCTTTGAATTGCTTCGCAACTGTGAAGGAGGAGCAGGACGCGAGGCGGGTGTGGCAGAAAGTGACTGTCAGTCGATTTGCTGACATGCTGTATAATATGAAGATTGCATCAATAAAAGCATCTGGTGGGATAAATGATCTACTGCAGTGAAAAGGCCATGACCCTTCTACTATCAGGTCGGATTATTGGGATACAATGTGCGACAAGTTGTGCAACTTTTTTCGGGACAGGGAAACTTCATCTACAGGTGCTCGTTAGGTATGAAAGTTTCATGTCATTTATTTCATGTTGTTAGATTTCAAGCTAATATATGCATGATTTCATCACATATGAGCATGATTTCATCATTATGAAATTGTTTGACTACCTTATAACACATATATGCATGATTCAATCACTATGAGAGTTTTTTGACAATCTTAGAACACATATAAGCATGATTTCATCACTATGAAAGTTTTTTGACTGCCTTATAACACATATATGCATGATTGAATCACTATGAAAGTTTTTTGACAACCTTAGAACACATATATAAGCATGATTTCATCACTATGAAATTGTTTGACTTATAACACATATATTTATGATTGAATCACTATGAAAGTTTTTTGACAACCTTAAAACACATATAAGCATGATTTCATCACTATGAAAGTTTGTTAACAACCTTAGAACACATATATGCATGATTGAATCACTATGAAAGTTTTTTGACAACCTTAGAACACATATATAAGCATGATTTCATCACTATGAAATTGTTTGACTGTCTTATAACACATATATGCATGATTGAATCACTGAAAGTTTTTTTACAACCTTAGAACACATATAAGCATGATTTCATCACTATGAAAGTTTTTTTACTACCTTATAATACATATATGCATGATTGTGATACATAACATGTTTATTTGACAGCCTTATAAACCATATATGCATGCTTGAATCACTATGACATTTTTTTGACAACCTTAGAACACATATCTGCATGATTGAATCACTATGATTTTTTTTTGTCAGCCTTAGAACACATATCTAAATTCTGTTAATGTCTTTCACTTTATTGCTAGTCTATGTGTCATTCATCCATGTTACTTTGATTGCCTTAGATTAGGTGCATTGCATATAATTTATTTCATTATATTTTGTTTATCAATACTAATCTTTCAGTTCTCTTGTAGGATGCTAGAGATAATCAACGTAGAGGAGCTAATGGAGGCATGAATGAAGGGGCAGATCGAGACAATGAAAAGGATGATGCTCTGAATCTTGGTGATGATTAGATTCATGTGTTGAATTTGTTGCACCTTCTTGTTGTTTCAAACAAAACTCTTTGTATATGTTCACTTGTAAATAATTAGAACTTGGCAAGGATTATAGTGGATCGATAATTTTTTCCCCTTGTAACTTGTGTTAAATTTGTTTCACCTGCTTTGTATATGTATTTTTTATGTGTACTTTGTTTTTTATACACAGGATATATAAATTGTATAACGAGAAATTTTTTCTCGATATTTATATTTTAAATAATAATTTTTTTTTAATTTTTGTGATGGATTAGCGACGGATAATATCCATCGCTAATTAGTATCAGCCTCCAATTTAGTGATGGATTAGGGATGGATATTTATCTATCGCAAAACTGAATCGGTTGATGTTTTACGACAGATTGTAATCCATCGCTATAATAGCGATGAAATTAACGACGGATGTGTATCTGTCGCAAAACCAAATCTCTGCGAATTACCGATGACCTCGCGACAAATCATGGCATTCGCTAATCTGTCACAAATTAGCGATGGAAGTAGCGATAGATATGTTCTGTCGATAATTAGTGACTAGGAAATTACGATAAAAGTTATTCGTTGCTAATTCATCACTAGTCTGTCGCTAAACTGTTCAACTATGGATTTACGATGAATTATGTCTGTCACTAATCCACAAATTTCTTGTAGTGCTAGTTCACGACCAGATTACAACCACCATAGAGAGTGGGTCGTCGGTGATTTAACAATGTGGAGACCCTACATTGTTGCGTGCTTAGTGTGAGTCTTAATGTCATCATGCGATTAAAGAGTGGGATCTGTCATGGTTAGTTCACGATATCACTTATGATAGATCGAGTAAATTACGAGTTTGAGAATGTAATTCAATGTGTTGAACTTAGCTTATGACTTAGGGTTACACTCACACAGTGTTTGAGACTCTAGAGGACCATGGATGTAGCATGAACCATACCGAGATTGAGATTGAGCATAACCTCCCAGCTAGCTACCGGTAGGGTCCCCTTTTTGTTTCACTATAGTGTCTGGTGGTCTGGGGACCACTGAGAGTGTATGGTTTATTGTTTGGCCAATATGTAGAATTGAAGTGTTCTACACGGGTTGCTACGCCCATAGACGGCTATGACCGGTATAGCTGACCTAAGAGTAGTGTGGTGTGATAGAATCTTTAAGAGTATATTGGGGGGTAATTAAAACATACAAACATGTGTGGTGTGTCGAAAACTAAACTCAGACTAGGGACTTAGGGCACACTACAGTTGTAAGTTTAAGTGTCTATTTGCTTATAATTATTTTTACTGGGTTGTAGACTCACTTCCTTGTTTAATTACAACTGTAGGTTTCAGGCACACTAGCACAGACATGACTTGATCGGCTACTTCTTCGGCAGAGTACTTGATACCTTTTACTTTATTGTCATTGAACATTTATGTAATTGTTATCTTCTTTTGTTATGAATAATGAATAATATAAAAAAAGTGAGTTATTGGAAGATAATGAAAAAAAAATTAGCCATGTTTTCTCTGTGTGAACTCTGTACATTTTTCCTCTGAGAAGTAATATCAACTGAACTCGAACTCCCGAAGTCCCAGATTGGGGTCTTAGAAAATAGTATCAAAGCTTGGTTGACACAAAAAAGTTTATTATTCATAACAAGTTTAATGACATAGGATATGATATAAGTCTCTACTCGATAAGAACACGTTAGTAATTAGATTATTTTGTGATTAAGAAATGGGTAGCGAGTGAAACAATCACAAAAACCCTAGAGCACAAGACCCTTCAGAGCCACCTATCGTAGGAAGAGAGGAGTTTGTCGCTGCAATGGCGATGACGACTGGAGTCATGACAAGCATGGCTCAAATAGTTAGAGATCTTACACCATGACCTTCACCAATTTATATCATAGTCGGAGAGAGAGATGCTTACCGACAGGACTACCCTTACACTACTCGGGAGCGACAGACATAATTTTATGATCGTGGGACTCACTAGTCCTACCGTCAGAGAGCTCAGTCAGTACATGGCCAAATGATGAGAGATTGGATAGCGGCTTGAGGAGGAGTCGCAAGGAGAGCATCCCTTAGCGCAAACTTTGTGTCTTGGAGAGGGTCTCGTATGACTAGTGCACGGGGATGACATATGTCTCGTGCCAGTTATGCGGCTGTCATGAGTGCAGCCAATCGAGAAGTTTCATATTCAGTTGGGGCGCTTCTTTCTGAAGAAACTAGGAGGGTGGCAATTCAGGCCGTTGAAGCAGCATGGCAAGTTGTTGAAGCAAATAGGAGCAACCTAGAATTAGAGCAAGGACAAACAACATTGAGGAGTTCATGAAAAGGAGGCAAGGATAAAGATCCCACTGATGATCCTGCCTCACCTACCTATACTCCTGCCTCACCTACCTATACTTCTGCTTCACTGACCTAGACTTTTGCTTCACCACAATATGACCTGAATGTTCCTCCTACAACTCACCTTCAGCAGACACGAAGGAGTTCAGGGAGAGAACCAAGCTTTGGATGGATTGAAGAATGATATAGTGAAGCATTTAGGAATACTTAGCTTATTTAGTTTATTTCGATTAACTTTTGTCTTGCATTATTTTTCTTTTTATGTGCTAGTTATATTTTCTTTTCATGTAATGAAATAAAGAATAAAATAAATATTTTCCTATATGAGTATCATAAATGTTTGCCTATGATGAAATCTTGTGCGAATATAAATGATGCAAATGAGGATAAGCTATTTATGTGATAATGTCAATACAGTATATATGGCTACTCGTAGAGAAACATCCTATCTATCTAATGATATTATAGCTTCCAGCTGAGAGAGGGGACAACTTGACGCAACAACTGGGGATGGAGAGCACCTTATTGGACTATCCCAAAGGGCGCCTTCATCATCTCCACCTCGAAAGGTGCACAAGTTCATAGAGTATGTTTGTTTCTTCGTACTCCTGAGAGGCATGCTCCACATGATGGTGGAAAAGAGAGTATGGAGATCCCTCAAGGATCACCAATGGGAAGCACTTCAGGAGAAGGCGAGAGGATACCGCCAGAATATACCATGAATCATATTCTATATGAGCTTTTGCAAATGACCCAAACACAGCAAAATCAACCCCAAACGATTATTTTTTGGCATCATTTTATAGGCAAAAAGATTTAAGAACATGCAACCTCCACTTTTTGATGGCACTTCTGATGGTGTTGTAGCAGAGAATTGTTTCATACAGGTGGAAAAGGTCTTTGATATCATTTAATGTCCAGAGGATCAGAGGGTATGGATAGCTGTGTCAAATTTGACTAGCGATGCAGAACAGTGGTGGAGGTCAATCAAAGACACCTTAGAGCAAGACACATATTTGCCTTGGTCTATCTTTGTAAGGAGATTCTATAGGCAATTCTTCCTAAAGTGTCAGAGAGTCGAAAAGGAGGAAGAATTAAGGAAGCCGAAGCAGAGCGATATGACTATAGCCAATGATAGCTTGTTTTAACTCTCTTTCTCGTTTTGCCAAGTCCTTGGTGGCAAATGAGAAAGAGAAGTGTAGGTGATTTGAGAGGAGCTTGAGACCCAAAATTCTGAGGTTGGTAGAGCCACAATAGATAAAGAAGTATAGTCGGCTCATAGACTATGCCTCAAGGTATGAATTTTGAGAATTAAGTACAAAAGAGAAGCCCCAAGAGAAAGAGAAGCCTAAGAATGAAAAAAAGGCCAGGCATAATGGTAGCGATGTGATAGAGAACTCTTGAAGAAAATTTCAGTATAAGGGGAGATTTCAGTGGGACCACAAGAGGTAGTACGAAGGTCAAACCACTGGTTGAAACCAGGGTAAGCAAGTCAAGAATGTGGGAGGCCAGCAAGCAAAAAGGCAAAAGATTTAGAAGCCAACCCAGTCGGACGACATATGTAGGACTTGTGGTCTCCAGAGGCACGAGGGCAAATATGACCTAAGGAATGTCAGGTGTTTCAACTGCCAGCAGATGGGTCACTATGCTAACGATTGCTCGCAACATGATCGAAGAAAAAATGCACCCCCGAAGTAGAAGCCCGTGGTACCAGGTTGTGCTTACGCAACTGCTCTTCAAGAAGTTCATGCTAGCCTTCAAGTGGTTGAAGGCACACTCCCTATTTCTGGTATTCTACCATATGTATTGTTTGACTCTGGAGCTACACATAGTTTCATCACCTCAACTTTTAGAAAATGGTTGATCATTGTATCTTCACGATTGAGTATTTCTTACTTGATAGAAACACCTATAAGCGAGTCCACCATTATGGACACTGTATATAACAATTGTATAGTGAAAATAGAAATTCGTGAGTTGCCTGTGAACTTATTATAACTTATTTTCAAAGATATAGACGTTCTTGGCATGGATTGGTTGTCAGACCATCATGCCACCATTGATTGCAGAAAGAAGTGTGTCAGTTTTCAAACACCTCAGACTCCAACTTTCACGTATCAGGGTGTTAGAAAACTACTGAAACCAACAATCATATCTTGTCTAAAGGCCAATAAATATATTCAAGAAGGATGCATGGAATTTCTGACCCACATAAAGACTGAAGAGAGAGAAGACATCACCATATCTGATGTGGACATAGTTCATCAATATGCTGATATTTTTTCAGAGAAACTTCCAGGCCTCCCTCCCGATCGAGAAATTGAGTTCTAGATTGATTTTGTTTTGGGAACAACTCCCATTTTGAAGTCTTCTTATCGGATAGGACCTGTAAAACTTAAGGAACTCAATGAGCAAGTACAAGAATTGTTGGAGAAAGGTTTTATTCGACCATCAGTATCTCCTTGGATTGCTTCGATTATGTTCGTCAAGAAAAAAATAGATCACTACGAATGTGTATAGATTATCGGCAACTGAATATAGTGACCATCAAGAATAAATATCCATTATCATAAATTGATGATTTGTTCGATCAACTTTAAGGAGCTGCATATTTTTCAAAGTTGGATTTGAGATTAGGTTATCATCAGTTGAAGATTAAGAAAGAAGATGTCGCTACGACGACATTCAGATCACGATATGGCCATTATGAATTCTTGGTCATGCCTTTTAGTCTGACTAATACACCAACAACCTTCATGGATATGATGAATAGGGTTTTCAGACCATATTTGGATAAGTTTGTGATAGTTTTTGTTGATGACATTCACATTTATTTCACCACGAGGGAGCAACATGAAGAACATCTGAGGATAGTTCTGCAGATACTAAGAGAACATCAACTCTCTGCCAAATTCTCTAAGTGTGCCTTTTGGTTGAAACAAGTGTCTTTTCTTAGACATATTGTTTTTAAATATGGAATTATGGTAGACCATGCGGAGATTGACACAATCACTAATTGGTCTAGACTTAAGAATCTTATCAAGATTCGTAGCTTCTTAGGATTGGCTGGGTACTATCGACGATTTATCAAAGGGTTCTCTCTGTTGGCAGCTCCAATGACAAACTTCACTAAGAAAGACATAAAGTTTGAGTAGAATGACAAGTGTGAGTGAAGTTTTCAAGAGATAAAGAAGCGTTTGACCACTACTCCAGTGTTGGTCTTACTCTCTGGATCTGGAGGTTTCACTATTTATAGTGATGTCTCTCATAAGAGATTGAGTTGCGTTCTGATGCAGCAAGGTAGGGTGATAGCTTATGCATCTCGCCAACTCAAAATTCATGAAGTCAACTATCTGATGCATGACTTGGAGCTTGCAGCGGTCATTTTTGCCCTCAAGATATGAAAACACTACTTATATGACAATCTATTTGAAGTTTTTACTAACCAAATTGCCTGACATGCAATTTAAACTGTATTTAGAGTATGCATTTTCACTTAAAATGCAATATAAAACATTTTTGTAGGGTTTGGTTGGTTCAGATATCCAACAAAAATCACAGTTCAAACAAAATCTTAGTATTATTCAAAGTCTTCATTTTTCTACGGTTATTTGGACCTGGATCGGGCCGATTGTCCAAGAACCGACACAGACCTATGGTTGGCTTAATACGTCTAGAGGAGAGAAGAACTAAACTTTGAACCAACTGATCCTAAGCATCCCTAATGGGCAAAGTAATGCAGAGAACAAACAATGACAGATGACTCTTTAAAATTGGTAGTTGGTAGACAACTTCTAACCAATTTGAGGGCAAAGTAATGCAGAGAACAAACAATGACATGTGATAGGATGGATTTTCTCTGATCTAAAAAAAAAACAGATAGGATGAAAGGTCTTGTTAATTTTAATTCTTTCCACCTTTAATGAATCTTTATTGTTTGTTCTATCGAAAAAGAAAGGTCATGTTAATTTGTCTTCATCCAACTTTCTTTATGTTTTTTATCTGGTTTTAACAAATCTTTTCCTTCCTTTCAAAAACAAAAAAAGAGAATTTGTCCAACTGCAACGTGCTCTTGGTAGTTGGTAGCAAAGGGTGTGGGCTTGTCTCTCTAGAAAAATGTTTTTGTTAGACGAGCTTCTAGTGTTCCAAGCCACGCGACCAACTAAGCTGGACCGGGATATTTAATTAATGCAGACCAACTAAGTGGGGCATATGTTTCCTGCTTCCTCTTATTTATTTCAAATGCTAATGCAACGGTGTCAAACATCACAAAGGCTCCATTCGAGCTTTGACATCGCATACAAGAAAAATATTGTATATTGTCCTCTAGAACGGCCTAACTTATCAAAACTGTCGGTTACTTTTGGATTTATTATTATTTTAATCAGATGTATAAAACAACTACATGGTTTGTTTAATAAAAAAAACTTGTTTTGGAGTATATCATTGTAATGTGTAAGAAGTATTTTTTAAGGTATGAAAAAATCAGCTGCTCATAATGCACCAAAATTTTATCACTTGAAAAATCATGATTTTATTTCCAGAAAACACAATCCAAGTTAAGATTCTTACAAAAGAGGTGTGCTTGACCTTGGGGTACATGAGGGCGCACCATCCTATCTCTCTCTCTATATATATACATATAGTCCGGATCAGGTGTCATATGATGGCACAAAAAAATGTGCCTTACGCACCTGGTCGCCCTCCATCTTAAGGACAGGGCCTATCGGTTGTGGGGCCCTAATGGAGGACGATAAGGTGCATAAGGCACATTTTTTTGTGCCATCATATGGCACCTCATTTGGACTTATATATATATATATATATATATATATATATATATATATATATATATATATATATATATATATATATTACCCCACTTGACTCTTTAAGATACACTAGAACCATTTCTTTTGTTTGAATGACTGAATATCACTATTTTTTCAGTCATTCAAACAAAAAAAAATGGTTAAAGTGTAATTTTAAAGAGTCAAGTGGGGTAAAGTGATAAAAATACTTAAGACAATCATATGAGCCGCTTGTTTAATAGATAGGTGCCTATTCAAAAACTTTTAAAACATAGGCAGCTAAACATGATTTTACCTTAAGTTAGGTGCCTATAACAATTTCCCCTTTGGATTTTTCATCAGAAGTGCAGAAAATATGATGTACGCCATTTACAAATCCCATTCACCCCAATAGGCTCAATTCCTATGAATACTATGCTAACTTACGGGAGAAATAAATAAATAAATAAATAATATATATATATATATATATATATATATATATATATATATATATATATATATATATAGGAAAATGAAAACCTCCCCAATGGAAAATCCTCCCAAACCTTTCCAATGGACCTTTTATTGGATTTTTAGTATTTTTTCAAAATTTTGACCTTACAGGTGTAATCTATATGCTTGTTTTTATAGGAATCAGTTTTTGGAGCATTTGACGATGCATGAATAGTTTTTTATAAGTTTCAAAATCATTGGCATACAATTTTCATAAAATTTTGAGGCTCCAAATACCATTTTTTTCTATCCAAAATTATGATCAAAGTGTTGATTTATAGTAAATCAATCATGCTGAACACATTTGTTTGGTCAAAATTTTGAAAAAAAACACCAGAAAATTTTCATTGGGGAGGTTTGGGAGGGTTTCCATGATGGATGTTTTCATTCTCATATATATATATATATATATATATATATATATATGAGAAAATGTTTGTTGCTAATGAAGGTAAGAAACTAATGGGATAGAAATCATAGGTGCAAGTTGTATCGACTCAATCTAACCAAATAGATGTGTTCAACATGGTTTGTTTGCTAATGATCAATTCTTGGATTGTACTTTTTTTATGTAAAATTGTGGTATTTTGACTTATAAATTTTTGGCATTGTGAACCGCTGATTTTTGGACCCCTTTAAAAACCTAATTACTTGTCATAATCACATGATTCAAAACAAGTTTCCTACTAAACAAACCATGTAGATCACGTTCATAACATTTGATCTACAAAAAATTATAATTTTTTGAAGAAAAAAGAGATTTCTACTCATTAGTTCCTTATCTTCGTTAGTGGCATATATATATATATATATATATATATATAAGCTACCTATGAAAGGTTACCTAACATTATGTTAATACACTTGATGTTAGACAAAAGGCTGAAAAAAGATATTTTTGTTATTAGATTTAGTACTTAGGGCATATTTGCTTTCGTGTGAGTGGGGACTAACAATCACAACTGAGAAAGTAGAAGCTGTGACCAACTTTCACAAGATTCAAAGAAAAAACAATCACAGCTTGTACTTTTCTCATATTTCACTAACCTTGAGAAAGTGTTGTCATTGTGATTTACAATCGCAGGATCTTGAGAAAATCCAAGAATCACATGAAGTCTCTTGCTTTTGTAGGCAATAATTCAAAGACATCTTTACATTTGTTTAGTCAAACATGTGGCTGAAATGCCTTTTTTTTTAGAGTAAGAAGAAAATGTATTAAAGAGTAAACAATTAAAATGAAGGCTATAAGACCTTAAGATAATACAAGATAGGTATTTAATAAAAAGGCCAAATTAAGTGTCAAGTTATGCCCCAAACATATGTTTTGAAATGCAATCGAATATGGCAGGCAGTTAAATGTAATAAGTCTGACATTTGGTTGTTCTTCTAGTGTAAACAGGTCAGATTTAGTTTGGATGTAGCTTTTACTGAATCAGACCTAATCAGATTCATATGGAAAAGGGTAGTATTGAATCCAGATCTGACTAGCACAAGATAGCTAATCGTGTGTGTTTTTACCTATACTTGGATTTGGATACCTTTCATATTTGTGTTCCGTGTGGACCTGTTTTCGGATTCAAACGCAAAGCTTCACATGGGACGAATTTGATAAGATATTCTGAATCATTGACATCTACGCCACTCAAACCAAAAGTGAAGTGGACGTTAATTTCCATGGAGATGCTGGTTGCTGGTTGTTTGGAGCAATGTTGTCAGTATCGGTATCGGCCCTGTATCATTTGGCCAAGGTGAATCTGCCCATACTGTTATTCATGTGAATCATTCTGAATTCGGCCTAAAAATAATTAAAAGATATTATGTGTCAATCAGAACATGACATGTGTTAAATCCATTAAACAGATTTCGGAAGTCGCCGACCTCTGATCTAGAATGGATAGAGGCTAGTAGGATTTAGGTCTTTCTCTTCTGTTTTTCGATTGAATTCTCTCATTTCTGTCACGGGCGATACCTCATTACCCCTGAATAATCTTGTTTCTCTGATTTGGTTTTAATGAATATCATTGCCTTTCATTAAAAAAAAACAGCCCTATCACTTTTTTTTTAAATAGCTGATAACTTGGGTGGTGTTTCCTAGGGGAATGCAAACCTACCCAATAGAAAACCTCTCAAACCTGCCCAATAAGAAACATTTATTGGATTTTTGGTACTTTTTCAAAATTCTGACCTTACATATGTGATCTATGCGCTTATTTTTTTTGTAGGAATCAGTTCTTGGATCAACCACTTACAATTTCATGAATTTTTGAAGCTGCAAATACTGTTTTTTTATATAAAATGCATGATCCAAGTGTTGATCTTTTCGTAAATCAATCATGCTGACCACATCTGTAAGGTCAGAATTCCTATCCAACAAATATTTCTTAGTGGGTAGGTTTGAGAGGTTATCTAGAGTAGGTCCCGTTTCTTATAAATTACTCCAAATATGTTCTACCCTTTCTAATTTTACCTGCCTGTGTGTTTACGTCTAAGGAACTTTTCCCAAACTTCCATTACCCTAAGCAGTAGGCCCCACAGTCAAAATGCTTCTAAATTTACCATCAACCATAATTGCCTTGTATTTACTATCTTGTGAGAATCAACTTGTTTTACTAGTAGTCTTTTGTCAAGTCTTGTATTCTTCCATAACAGAACAAAATGCAGTTATTTGAAGACTTCTCAACTGAGGCCTAAAAGAAAAATGGACTCTCAACTGGCCATTGGACAGCAACTGGTTCCCTGTGGGGAGATCCTCAGATTGATCCTGATGTTGGGTGGTCTGGCCACATTATTCTGGATATTTTTTTTTACCTCAGACAATATATACCAACTTTCAACAAATTCAAGTTTTAGATGCAATTTTTTTTGGAGTTTTTTTCTTTTCGTTTTGGATACCGAATTAGCGTTTTAAATTATCAGATGCGATGATAAATTAGCACATGGAGTGATGAATTTTATGAGACAACCCAAAGCTAATTATGAATATTATAGAATTCTCTCTCTCTCTCTCTCTCTCTCTCTCTCTCTCTCTCTCTCTCTCTAGAAAAAAGAAAGAATATTATAGAATTCCTTGACAAGTTTGGAAGGTCCAATAAATCTGGTTTGGCTGTTGGTTATTTAATATATTCCTATCCATCCAATTCCAGATCTAAACAGAAATTTCAGTTACTTGACCCGATCTATTGATTTGACATCGATTTTCTTACAGGCTAGGTACATCCACCAACCTATAACAACCAAATTCCTCCTGCTATTGTTATTCCTTGCATATTGATTAAAAAAACTAACACCGTAGTAATTAGAACCGTTTCTAAAATGCAAGTGTCAACTTCTTGGTGTACCCTATAGAGATTTGATGTTCCCTCTTTTGGTTTACACTGTTAGGGAAGGGAAATGAGAATGGGGAACTAGTTTTTTCAAGCGCAAGAAATGAAGGGAAACTCGTTTCTAATACTATTGGAAATATGTTTCTATTAGGGTGGGAAATACGTTTCTCATAGTATAGGATACAAATTGTAACGTTTCTGAAATGGTTTACAAAAAAAAGCTTATTTCCCATCCTCTTATAATGATATAGCGTTTCTAGTAGCCCTGATATAGCATGTATATGCACGAGCTTTTAAGGTCACACCAAGTCCTTAATACTTAACCACAGTTCTTAACAAATAGTTGGACCACATGATCAGCGCTAAGTTGGGTGGTAGGGATGCACAATGAGCTGAGCTAGCTCGAGAACAGCTTGGGCTCGGGCCGTTTAAGCTCGACTCAAACTTGTCCAAAGACATAAATGAGACGAGCTTGAACAAGACTTCAAGCTTGGTTCCCATAAACGAGCCTGAGTTTGAGCAAACCATTGAGCTTGGTTAGGCTCGATTAAGCTGGGTTCTTGTATTTATATATGGCGCATTATAATTAGTATATGTATATATTTTGATAGATAACAGCATAACAAATAGTGGTGTCCAAGAGGATAAGTTGTTGGCCCTCCTTGAACAAGTTGCAAGTTCGAACCTTTCCCCTTCCCTGTACCTTTTCAAAATAAAAATTAAGGTAAGATTTTTAGGCTCAGCTCCAGTTCGACTCAAGTCGGTAATGGACATAACCTTTTAACATGCTGAGCCAAGCCAACCCCGGCCAAGCTCGGCTCAAATCTAGCTGGTGTGCATCCCTAGTGGGTACAATATATATATATATATATATATATATATATATATATATATATATATATATATATATATATATATATATATATATATATATATATATATATATATAAAGAGAGAGAGAGTAATGCACTCGTTCTACCCCATTAGGTCCCTTCAAAATTCATTGTTTTGGGTATTTTTTCTTACATCTAAGACAATAGATGTAATCTATGAGTTTTGTTTAGTGAGAACCAGCTTTTGGATCACCGGAATCTGACATTTCTACAAGTTTTCTTGGCAATCCAAAATCAATAGCTATAAAGACATCATTTTTTTTCTCATAAAAATACATTTTTTTGCCAAAAAAACATGATCCAAGAGTCTATTCCCAATAAATTGAGCATGTTAAACACATCTAACTGTTCAGATCTATCATAAAACACTTCAAACTGTTGGGCCTAATGAGGCAGAATGAGAAAAGAGGGCCTAATATGTTCAGTTCTTATATATATATATATATATATATATATATATATATATATATATATATAGAGAGAGAGAGAGAGAGAGAGAGAGAGAGAGAGCTGCCTAGCAAGTTCAAACCTGTGTTTTCAGGTTATTTTTCGCAAATCTGACCTTACAGATATGCTCAACATGAACAATTTACTAGGAAACAACAATTGGATCATATTTTTTGATAAAAAAATATGATTTTTTAAGCCTTGAATATTTATGTAAATCTTAGCTTGTTGATTTTTAAACCTTATAAAAACCTACTTGTTTATCGGAATCAGATGATTCAGGAGTCGATTCCGATAAAATCAAGCACGTAGAACACATCCTTATGGTCAGATTTAAGAAAACATGAAAAAAAAACTTTCAAAAACATGGTAGGCTATCTGTAGGCCAGAAAAGTGGTAAGCTGGCCATACAGATATGTTCTAGATGATTTTATCAGAATCAACTCTTGGATCATTTGATTCCTATATGCAGATATGTTTTTATAAGGTTTAAAAAGTTGATGATTTAAGATTCTTTTAATTATTAAAGGCTTGAAGCATTATATTTTTTATCAAAAATTATAATCCAAGTGTTGTTTCCTATAAATCAATTATGCCAAACATATTTGTATGGTCAGATTTAAGTAAAACATGTGAAAAAACCTTCAAAAGCCTTGCTAGCTGGGTGGTTAGCAACTGCCACCTCTCTCTCTCTCTCTCTCTCTCTCTATATATATATATATATATATATATATATATATATAATGATAATGCTATGCTCCCAAAGCACCTACACCTACTAAAAACCGTATGTATAAATTGCATCTTTTAGATCAAACATGATGGATGTATTCAGCATAGTTTGTTTGACAGAAATGCTGCCTTAGATAATATGTTTTGTACTTAAAAACAGTTAAAAAAAAACAGCATACACATGATTCAAAACTTGTTCTCTGCTAAGAAATGTGTAGATCATATTTATAAAGTTTGATCAACAACAAAATTATGGTTTTCAGTAGCTGAATGCAGGCGCTCCTTCAACGTCCCCTCTCTCTATATACATAGAGAGCGAGAGAGAGCTTTTACCTTGTTGCTGGCGGTGGCATCATGCAAAGGCAAATGATTTTTCATCAGTAGTGTTAGAGTGACGGATTGTGGGAACAACATATTGAGTGGTTTGATGTGATACGGTCATGACTACATATATGGTTGATGAAAGCACTATGTGCAGCTGGTCACAGCCTTTTTTTTTTGGACTTTCTATCTTGCACGAAGAGGAAGCTTAACAGGCTGTTTGGGCAGTGTAGCACTCTGCTTGCCTTGTAAGTAGAGATGGCAGTGGGGCGGGGCGGGGGACAAGGTCTCCACCCCCGCCCCGCCTCAAGATTAGAACCTCCATCCCCGCACGGGGATGGATTTTAACCTCCACCCCCGCCTTCATCCCCGTTTCATGTCCTTCATCCCTGGTTCAAGCGGGGATGAGGGGCGGGGCGGGGCTATTGCGGGGAAAAGTGTATGTCCATCCCCGAACGGGGATGGATTTTAACCTTCGTCCCCGTTTCATACCCTTCATCCCCGATCCAAATGGGGCAAGGCGGGGCGGGGCCCTGCTTTCCCCCGGTCCACTGCCATCCCTACTTGTAAGTGAGGATCTACATAAGCATGCCATAACCATATTGTGCATATCCCATCAGAATTATCTCAAGTAGTAGTGTTGAACGAGTAGATAGTGGGGCGATGCCAAAGTCTTTGGCGTATGAGCGTCCAAGCCAACGAGGGATAGGTGTGCTATCTTTTTCTGATGAGCGCACGAGCAATTGAGAGTCGTAGAGTCGCTAGCCAGGCATCTGAATAAGTATCACAAACATTAGAGTGATCATCGAGTTTTTGAGATGCATCAAACAAAAGGCATATTGTATTCTAACACCTATGAGCCCCACGAGGAACCTCTCATCATAATGGACAACTCTTTTCACCCCTTAACCGAAGCGAGTTGCTAATATGACGTAGTGAAACTTCCTAGCTAAGAGGAATCATTGTTACTCAACATGCATTCATCGAGCTCCTAGCAAGGATGCTAGGTTGGGTAGCAAGGCGGGCGACAAGAGTAAGCTCCACAGATGCTTGAGATAAGCAAGTGAAGAATTTGCATAATCATAAGCACTCTGTGCACTTCGATATACTACTCACAAGATATAAAGACTACCAACTCAAGACTAAACAATGGTGCACCAATGCAAGTCAAGAGAAAGGTCTCCTATATAGGTGTTATGCTCATTGTTCCCTCTCTCTTCGCCATAGGAGGATCCCTAATATCATTTAGAAACTCTAAAGATTTTTTCCCAATGGTATTTTCGAACGTAGACTTCATATTTCATCGGAATGATTACACGATATATATTTCAATTTTTACTCAAAGATTCCCAACGTGCATGGAGATACGCAGCTCCGAAGTTCGGGCAAACCCACTTAGGCACCAGCATGACTCCTCCAAATAAAATAATTCATTTTTGTGTTCTTACTTCACAAACACATTCCCCACTTATGGTTGTGTGAGAGAATACGCGATCATGATACATGGATTCTATATGAAAGGCCTCTGTTTGCAGATATGATGTTAAGACGGCTTGCAGATGGTGTAGCATCCCTCAAAGCATGGCACATGGTTGCGGGTGGCCGAAAAGACTCTCGTGGCATGGAGCATGAAGATGAGCAGATGCAGTGGAGATAAAATGAGCACACTAATGCTTGTCTGTAGAGCTGCTTACGAGCAAGTTGCATTGCCTCGTGCCACCACCACATGCCATTACTAAGACATGAGCTTTTCTCTTAGCAATGTGTGTGTCACCGTAGGCCCCATCATAACGCGCATACATGTGCCACTTTTAGTCGGTCATAAATAAAGTTTGTCACATTCTCTTTCACTAGAACAAATTGATGCCTTCGTCAATATTTCGCTCATAGTCGTCATGAAGTTACTGGAAAACTGTCCTCAATAAGAAGGGAGAAGTACTCATGGAGTTTACATACCTCGGACACTGAAACAAAGCCACTATCAATATGGCACCTCTCTTCTTTAAAAAAAAAATATGGCTCCTCTCGGCCGATAAGGAGGCGTTGGAACCATAATGGTGAATTCTCCCCATTATCAATTAAGAAAACGTCACTCATCTCGTTTAGAATCAAGAATCAATTGGGAATCGTGCAGAAGATCAGGAAAAAGACACTGTTTACTCAATTTCAGACAAGAAGACATATAGCATATTCTAGTTGCCGGGTGCTGCTGATAATGTCAGTAGTGCTGCAATTCTCCATTTTCCTGTTTTATTCTGCTGCTATATATTTCTGGCTTCTTCTGGTTTGTTTTTGCAGTTTTATGGCTCAACTTGTTGGTGGCATAAAGCACCATGTGCAGCGCAATGGAAGTTTAGGCACTTCATTTCCTGTCGAGCAGATGGGAGATGGGCCCATGATCAC
This sequence comes from Nuphar pumila, assembly GCF_984573655.1. Classification (NCBI taxonomy): domain Eukaryota; kingdom Viridiplantae; phylum Streptophyta; class Magnoliopsida; order Nymphaeales; family Nymphaeaceae; genus Nuphar; species Nuphar pumila. The sequence continues at coordinate 113,869,098 of NC_143255.1, read as the reverse complement.
TCTAAATTATTTATTTTTTCAAAGTGGGTGTTAGTTATTAGGTATTTGGTTCATGTGTTTGTAAATAATCATATGATAACCAAACATAATAGCTCCTAGGCAATTATTTAAGCTATTCTTTGGATTCAAAAAATATGAAACATAAGTCCCAACAATCAACGTGCGGTGCATGGCAGTCCGTAAATCAGGTTATAAGCCTAATAATTAAGCCTAAAGAGACTAGCGAAACAAAGCAATATTCCACACAATGCGTGGTGTGCAGTCTCACACGAACCTGCACACAGTTTCACATAAACAGATAGCACAAAAGCGAGCGGAAAACTTGAAGCGAGCATAAAGAAAACATCTGTAAATTTAGAAAGCAAACAGTAGATCAGTAGAAGGCCTGTATGTATCAAAGTCACATATGGGCACATTCTTGCTTCCACTAACATATACAAGTAAACTTTTAAGTCTGTCAAGGACTGCTCCACAAACCACTATTGCTGTACGGTGCTTAGATTAAGCCTGTTGACAAGCGGATTCTTTTGCTTTTCTTTTTTTTCTTTTTTTTAAAAGAAGGGTTCTTTTGCTTTTCTTTTTCATTAGATAGGGGACAGCTAGCCTGACTCGAGTCAAAAATTAAAGTCTGAACCCAATTAGACATCGGCAAAAATTCGTGTATGGCTTCCCCTCCCTCAAGGTACATTCGTTTCCCACCAACGCCCTCCCTCCTATGAAGAAAAGGCAAGACCACCACCCTCCCCAATTGAGATCAGGTCCAATCACATTTCACAAATGCAATGTGCTGCTGCACCTGAGGACCCTTCATCTGCTGTTAAGGGTAGTAGCCCAACATCAAATGGAGGGTTCTTAGACATCGGGTGACAAGTGATGACTTTCCAACCACAGTGGGCGGACGAGGTCGAGCGCTTAGGGCCAAACATTAAATGAACTTAATCCTGTTGGTATCATAAAATTTGTCATTTCTTATGTAAAAGTTTTCTGAACTCTCATTATAGTGCATTCAATTATTTGTTCTCTCTTTCATGTGATCAAAATAGAAATAGTACCAAGTCTTTGTCGAACTTGGACCCATTTCCCCTTGGACGCTTTGCCTGTGTCCGTATGCTATTCGTTTTCTTTTTAATTAGTGGCATTGAGAAAAATTCATGAATGACGACCAAGTATCAGTTTTGGAGGACCACAATAAGGTTAAAGTGGATGTCATACGAATTTCGATGTGGTTCCCACCTTGGAAGGCAATTTTACCCGTATCCAACTGAACATGACTTGTCACTGGCCATACGGATTAAATCCTCATTTTTACTAAATTTACACAGGAAAAATATTGCTACGAGTTATGCATCATCATTTGACCAATCTTACCAAATCTGATCCTACATGTGTTATATGTTGGCGTATGCTCAAAATCAAAACCGGAATGCAAAAAAAAAAAAAACATATCGGTAGATGCCATGGTCGATGCGATGTGCGGGTGCTCGGAGTTCTCCTCAACCTATCGATGCCTACGATGAGCCTAAGTCTTCAAGTCGATGGTGAGCAGGACCCTAAACCCAAATATGAATTACAAGGATACAGGCAATAGGCTACAGGCTTCTAACTTTCGGCTACTAGCTACCCTCATCATGCAGCCAATTTCCCTATTTATAATGGAGGATAAGGGAGTGGTTATAGAATGTGAAACGTAACCTCTCTACCCCACTAATTCTCATTAAGTGCCCACTAACCCTTTCATTAGTATTAAACTGGGTCAGACTATGGGTTGGACCCAAACCCAAATATCCAACATTCTTTCACTTGACCCATTGACACTAAAAGGGTACTAAATCAAGGTTTATACTATTATCCCGACTTAATTCTTTATGTGGGTTCACATGCTATCTTGTATCACAAGATTGAATCATATGAGTCACGAAAATGATCACCTCTTTATGAAATATCATATTTTCATATACTACAATACAACTCATTTTCAGTACTTTAGCATGTTAAGATTACATTTATGAATAGATTGGTTTCTAACTCATTCTATTGGTCATTTTAATATTGTTATTCTGTTATTCTCTCTAACCAAATTAGAGATCCATTATGCAAAATCAATAATACACAAAGTCATAGAGAATCAATTCATTTTCACAAATATAATCACATAATGTATTGTCATACATCAGAAGAAATTAAACAAATTCATTCCCTTTACATGTTGGGAATACATTCTCAGTGCTAGCTCTTTAGTAAGAGGATCCACAATCATTTCTTTTGTACCAATTGTATGAATACATACCAGATGATTCTCAATCTTTTCTTTAATAATAAAGTATTTTAACTACATATGTCGACCTGAGGTTGAACTCTTGTTGTTATTTGAGAAAGACACAGCTACTTAATTATCACAAAAGATCTTTAGTGGTCTCTCAATAGAGTCAACAATCTCAAGACCTATAATAAAGTTTATTATTCAAATGGCCTAAGACGAAGTCTCGTATAGAGCAATAAATTCTACCTCCATGGTATGAACAGTAGTTATAGAATGCTTTTCACTTCTTCATGAGACAACACCACCTGCTAGTAGGAAAATATATCCAATAGTAGACTTTCTACTGTCAAGACATTCTCCTAAATCCGCATCAGAGTATCCAATGACCTATATGTGGTCAACTTTTCTATAGGTCAACATGTAATTTTTTGTTCCTTGCAAATAGTGTTTGACCTTCTTCGTTGCCCTTCAGTGCATAATGCCTAAATTTGACTGACATCTACCAAGCATTCTCACAACAAATACGACATCAAGTCGTGTATAGGTCTGCGCGTACTGCAAACTCCCAACTACTGAAGCATACAGGACAATTGTCATATGAGCCTTTTCATTATCCTGAAGATAGTCCTTTAAGTTCAATTTATCCCTTTTCACTATGGGTGTCGAACCAAGAGAACAATTTTTCATCCTATATCTTTTAAAAACCTTAAGGATATAGAATTTTTTAGAGAGGCCAAGGACACCCTTAGTTCTATCACGACAGATCACAATTCTAAGGACAAATATGGCCTCACCCATGTCCTTCATATCAAAATAAGAGGAAAGAAATTTTTTTGTCTTATGCAGTAGACTCAAATCATTAGTTGCAAGAAAAATGTCATCAACATATAAAACCAAAATTATGAACTTACTCCCACTAGTCTTAATGTATATGCACTGATCAACAATGTTTTCAGTGAATCCAAAGTTCATAATTACCTAATTGAACTTTTTATACCACTGACAGGATGCTTGTTTAAGTTCATAAATTGACTTCTTCAATTTGCAAACTAAATGATTCAAGTCATCTACACTAAAACCAGGAGGTTGTTGCATGTATACATCATCTTTTAGATCCTCATTCAAGAAGATAGTTTTCACATCTATTTGATGTAGCTCTAAATCAAAATGAGCTATGAGGGCTACGATTATCCTCAATGATTCCTTAGTTGAGACAGGAGAAAAAGTCTTATTATAATCAATATCCTTTATTTGTGTGAAACCTTTTGCAACAAGCCTAACCTTATACCTCTTCACTTGACCTTTAGAGTCTCTTTTGGTCTTAAAGACCCACTTACAATAAATAAGTTTAACTCCATCAGGTCGAGGTACAAGATCCCACACTTGGTTTTTTGCCATATAGTCAAGCTCTTCCTTCATGACATTGATCTAATGTATTGATCTTTTACTTTCAATGACTTCCGCAAAGGTGAAGGAATCATCATCAATATCTATGAAATTATTCGACTCTTGTAAATACACCAGATAGTTCGAATGGATAGCAGATTTTTTTATCCTCATAAACCTTCATACAGGTGCTACAGGTGGTTCAAAATGAACTTTTGTATCATGTTGTTGTTGTATATTGTCATCAACAATTTGTTCTATTTGATAATGATGTTCCTTGATTGGACTTTCTCTGACATTATTCAAAGGGACAATGATAGAAAAAACTGGATCTTTATCCTTCGCAGGTATGGAACTTGAATCCTGTATTTCCTCCAATTCAATACGTTGAGATGCATCTATCCCAATAGAACCAGTTTCAATAAATCTCGCTATATTTGTTTTCACTATCTGTGGTGCATGAGATGAACAATAAACCTAAAATCCTTTGATCTCTTTGGATAACCAATGAAAAATCTACTAGTCGTTCTAGGATCAAAGGCTTTTATATGTGGGTTATACAGTTTAACTTCTGCTGGATATCCTTATATGCACATATATGACAAAGAAGGTTTCCTACTAGTCCATAACTCGTAAGGAGTCTTTTGAATAACCTTCGTAGGAATCTTATTCAAAATATGCATTGTTGTCATAAGAGCTTCACCCCATAAGGTCAAGAAAAGGTTTGATTGATTCAACATCGCTCGAATTATTTCTTTAAGCGTACAATTTCTTGTTTCAGTTACACCATTCTAGTAAATACTACTAGGCATGACATACTGAGGTACAATACCTTGTTTTTTTAGAAACTGTGCTAATGGCCCTTCATTTTGTCACATCTCAGTGAAATGACCATAATATTCATCACCTCTATCAGATATGACCACCTTAATAACTTCACCAGTTTGTTTCTCTAATTCTTTCTTGAAGTCTTTAAAAACCTAAAAGACTTCTGATTTTTCAAATTATAAGTAAAGATACATATACCGTGAGTAATTGTCTATAAAGGCGACACAATACTTTTCACCCGTATAACACGGTGAAAAGGGGTTGCAAACATCTGTATGCACTATCTTTAACTTTTCATTATTGTGTTTGACATCTTTCTTATACGTGTTAGATTGTTTAGCCTTTACGCACTCAACATATGACTCTATATCTGTTAAATCGAGGAATCCGAGAATTCCTTCTTTCACAAATCTTTGGACTCTCTCTTTTGAGATGTATCATAACATTCAATGCCAAAGCAAATAGGATTGATCTTTCCTTTAAACCACATTTATTGTCAATCATTGTATTCTCAACAAAGTGAGATTCCTGAATTTAGAATTTTATTTTTAACCAATACAAATCAATCACACATGTATGCAAAACCTACATTAATAGAATTTTTAATAATAATACGCTTGGAGTTTTGAAATTTAAAAATAAAATCAAACTTATCAAGTTTCAAAATTGAAATTAGGTTCTGACTATAAGATAGAACATAAAATGTATCAACCAAATCCAAAATGAATCCTGATTCCAACACAACTTTGCAGGTCCAAACATTCTTGACATGCAAACACATCTTATTTCCTGAGAAGATGATTCTTTCATGTTTTGTCAGTTTCCTTTTATTCAGAAATTCTTGCAAAGAGTTGACAATGTGTACTATGGAACCAGAATCAATCCACAAATTATGCAATGGAACATAAATCAAATTGCACTCATAAGAAACAAATGACTTATTACCTTTATTTTCAAGTCATTTCTTATGCTTCAAGCAATTCACCTTCTTATGTCCCTTCTTCTTGCAGAAGAAACACTTTATAGAAGAGCCTCCTACTTGAGATCTGGCATTTGTCTGAGAGTTTAAACTCTCTCCAGAGGTTTTCTTCTTGTTTTTCTTTTTGAGAGAACTTTTCTTTGGCTCTAGCCTATATTTTTCCTTATGAGAGATCATATATGCACCCTTCAGTCTTTCTTCCTCTTCAACACACTTGGTTAAGAGGTCATTAAAAGATCGCTCATTGTTATGTGTATTGTAAGAGATTTTGAAGGGTCCATATTCAGTAGGCAATGAGGTCAAAATTAAATGGACCAAGAAAGAATTAGAAATGGTGAACTTTATGTTATTCAACTAAGACGCAATATTCCTTATTTTTAAAATGTGTTGTCGGATGTGACATTCACTAGTATATTTCATAGATACTAGTTTGAACATTTGTGTATTGGCCCTTGCCTTATTAAAACTGACAAATTGAGCCTTAATGGCTCACAGAAATTCCTTCATTGTTCTGCAGTGAGGAATAACGTCTCGAGTGTTCTTAGCCACTCAAGATTACAAAAGCAATAGGCTAAGTTTATTCAACCGCTCCCACTTCTCAAAGATAGCCTTTTGTTCGGATGTACTCTACTCTATATGAGCGGAAGGTTCATCAGTTCTAACACTACAAGAAAATCGTGGATTAGCGACGGACGATATCCATCGCTAAACAATTTAGCGACGGATTAGCACTGGGTAGCGCCCATCACAAATTTTTGGTCGTTAATTAGCAATAAAACTTATTTGTCGTTACTTTCGTCGCTAGTTTGCGACAAATTAGTCACGAACATTATCCGTCGCTAAATTTAAAAAAAAAATGATCTCTGTCGGGCGATATTCCGGCAGCAATAAGACGGACTTGTACCACACCCGACAGGCATTGCACAGGGTCTTAGACCCGAGCGGACCGACCTGCCACTGCGGGGTCTTCTGCACAAAACCAGTGTGCTCTCCGGCGTGCTCTTTGGTGCGCTCTCCAGCATCGCCGTCCTTCGATATCAGCCCTGTCGTCCTTCATGAACCGGCATGCTCTCCAGCGTTGTCGTCCTCCAGTGATTGCTCTGCCTTGTCGCCGTCCTCTGTGAATCGATGTGCTCTCTAGCGTCGTCGTCCTCTAGTGATCGCTCTACCTCGTCGCCATCCTCTGTGAACTGACGTGCTCTCTAGCACGCTTTCCGACGTGCTCTCTGGTGTAACCATCCTCCAACAACCGCTTTGCCTCATCGTTGTCCTTCGATATCATCCCTTCCGCCATCCTCAAACTTCGTCGCCCTCCATGAAGAAGTCAGTTTAAATCGAGCAAGGTCAGTTTAAATTTCAAACGGGGAGAGAGGGGAAATTTTGCGCTCTTGATGGGTTGGTTTAAGTCAAAAATTAGCGACGGATTTTGCAAGGGAATTTTTTCGTCGCTAATCCGTCGCTAATTAGCGATGGATTAGCGACAGAAAAATTCCCACGATAAATTCGTTGCTAAAATATTTTTCTTGTATTGAGAATTAGCGACGAAAAAATGACGTTGCTAATCCGTCGCTCGGTAGCGACGGATTCATGATGAAAGTTTTATCTTGCTAATCTGTTGCAAATTTGCGACGAAAAAAATCTGTCGTAAATTTTTGTCGCTAATTAACATTTTTCTTGTAGTGTAAGAGCCAAATCCAAACCCATGTAACTGAGAGTAAACAACACTATTTCTTTCTTGTTTGAGAAATTTGATCTGTCTAATAAGAGAATATTACCAGAACCATCAATGAAAAAAGAATCTGATACAACAAGGAACAAAAAAATAATCCCTATTATTGCTCAGATGTGACTCGTGATAAAAAGGTAAAAACTCAGACTCTTTATTATTTACCTTTTTTGAGACAAGCATAATTGAGCCATTATCGTTCTACTTTGGTGGAAACGATAATACTCATAGTTGCTTTGTCTCCTCAATTCATAAAGAATTGACTTCAGTTAGTGAAACTAGCAGATCATGTAACCTGAGGCAATTCAGCATGTACCTTTGGGTATGTACATACTTTATGGACTGAAATATACATCTACTATTACACTATCTGTGCATTTGAAACACAATGACCTCCCTTGGGTAGAATCATTGTTTGATAAAGTCACACACAATCATAATATTGAATCTTTATACGATAAAAAAAACCTTAATCAATGCAACTCAGATCACTTTACTGATTGCATGAGTCGGTTAATCAAAATCTTTTACTGAAATCATATTCGTATTATAGAGCATGCCCATGCACACATGTTAATGCATGTATATTCATAATAAAATGTGTATTATATCGTCAAAATACAAGTTTATGCTTCAACTTATATGCATAAACTAATTTTGATGATAACACATTAGAAGATGTCATGAATTTATTCATAATTCATGCTTAAAAACTTTATGCATAACTTAAATAACATAAAACACATATTTTAGACATGCATAAGTCATGCTTCCTTAACAATAAACACTTATAAGGCATGAAAAATGATAAAAACATACTCATATGGGTAAAACCTAGGATCCTCACGGTAGAACCGGTCCAAAAATACCCCAAACCGGTTACACTACAAGAAAATTGTTAATTAGTGACGGAAATTTGCGATGGATTTTTTTCGTCTCAAATTAGCGACAGATTAGCTAGAGAAAACTTTCTTCATGAATTCGTCGCTAATTAGCGACGGATTAGCGATGAAAGTTGTTTTATCGGTAATCTGTCGCTAATTAGCTACAGATTAACGACAATAATTTTTTGTCGCTAATTCTCAATACAAGAAAACCATTTTAGTGAGGGATTTAGCGAGGGAATTTTTCCGTCGCTAATTAGCGACGGAAAAATTCCCTCGCTAAATCCCTTGCTAATTTTCGATTTAAACCGAGCGCGAAATTTTCCCTCTCTCCCCGTTCGAAATTTAAATCGACCGCGCAGGATTTAAACCGCTCTCTCCCCATCGAAGAGCGCGCTGGAGAGCATGACGGCAACGAGGCAGTTTCACGGAGGATGGTGACGCCGGCGAACGGCGACGATGGAGGATGGCGACGACTTCGGAGGATGCAGTTTCATGGAGGACGACGACGATGGAGGACGGCGACGATGGAGGACGATGACGATGGAGGACGGCGACGATGGAGGATGGCGACGACTTCAGAGGATGCAGTTTCACGGAGAACGACGACGTCGGAGGACGGCGATGACTTCGGAGAACGCAGTTTCACGGAGGACGGCGACGATGCCGCCGGAGGACGGCGACGGCAATGACGGAGGATGGCGACGACGACAACTTCGGAGGACGCCGTTTCGCGGAGGATGGCGACGAGGCTGAGCGATTGCTGGAGGACGGCGACGCCGATTCACGGAGGACGGCGATGCCGGAGAGCACCGATTCACGAAGGACGATACAAGTCCGGCGACGAGGCAGAGCAATCATTCTGTGCAATGTCTGTCGGGTGCGGTATAAGTTCGGCTTATTGCTGCCAGAATACCGCCCGACAGGGATCAATTTTTTTTTTTTAAAATTTAGCGACAGATTAGCGACGGATAATGTTCGTTGCTAATCTGTCGCAAATTTGCGACGGAATTAACGGCAGATAAGTTTTTCGCCAATTAGCGAGCAAAAAATCATGATGGCCTCTATCCATCGCTAATTCATCGCTAAACAGTTTAGCGACGGCTTAGCGATGGATTAGCGATGGATAGAGGCCATCGCTAATCCACAATTTTCTTGTAATGTTAGAAGTAGCCCCAAAGTTGTCATCTAAGGATCTGAACTAGTTTTGGACCTAATGAACCAGTATAAAACATGAACAAAAGCTCATAAAACCCTCTAACCGAATATGAAAATCCCTATCACTTCATGGATTCATAAAAACAAGGTCTCTACTTCTCAGAACCGATAAAAAACATATAGGAACCAGTCAAAATGGCTTTGAACCGGTCCTGGAAAGAGCCATATCGATCACATAACCAACTCAGGTGTAAACAGTGTTTGGACCATGTTGTGGATCTGATCCCATTCAATCCGGATCTAGATCCAATTTTAATGGATCCTAGGTTGCATCTCCCAGTCTGGATTCAATCTGGATCTAGACCCATAATATTTGGGTCCTGGATTAGATCTAATTACCCAGATTCATGATCCGGTCCAAATATGATTTGGTCGGATCCAGATCTCAACGTAGTCTATTTGGATCAGACCCAGATCCAAAAACCAAATGGGTTTGGTCTGATCTAAGACCAATCTGAATCCAAATATGTAACAAACCCAATACCGATCCAGACCCATATCTGGTTAGATCTGGGTCTCAACCTGGTCTAACCAGATAAGACCCATACCTATACCGTACTCAGATCTGGATCATGACCCGGTTCATCCGGATCGGACCAGACCCAAAATCCAAATGGGTCTAGTTTTTATCCAACCGGCTTAGATCCGGTCACTGACTTGTTGTTCAGATCAGACCTAGATCCAGTCGGTTCCTTAATGGATCTGGTACTTGGATTGGGCTCGGTCCAAAAGGTGAGGCAAACCGGATCCACCCAAAATGGGTTTGGATCGGGCCCGCCACCGGGTCGGTATAGTCGATTCATCCCAGTACTCTACAATGAAAAAGACCTGACAACTTTCAGTTTCTAAGAAAACTGAAAGCCTTCGGTTTCTCAAAATTCGAATGTCGCCCCATAGTGACCCATGTCAACCGAACATCACCCCAAGATGACTCATGATGACCCACGTTGCCCTATGACGACCGACACCGAGGGCCGACCAGCGAATGTCACCCCCATTTCTCAGCGACGAGCCACAGCGAAAAACCCTGGCAACGCACCTCGGAGACAAGTAACGCTCTTGTTTTTTTTTTTTTTGGGGGGGGGGGGGGGTTGCTTTCTCCACCGGCAACCGATCATGGCTGTTGGTCGCCGATCAAGGCAGCTGGCCCCAACAGTCAGTTGATGGCGACGGAGACCGCTGTCAACCACCACCAACCCCTCGATGAAAACAGAGGGGAAGAAAACCCCTACCTATCCGGTAAAATAGAGCTACTTCTGGTGGCAAAAACTCTGGCGACCCCCATCGCACCTAACGCTCTCCGACGACAACCCTGGCGGAAACCCCACGACCAGCAATGGGTTTGTGTAGAGGTAGGTGGTACCAGTGAAGCTAGGCCTCCCCCTTTTCGCATATTTTGGTTTCTGATTTCTCAGAAACCGAAATAGGAAAAGTACGGGGAATGAATTCCTTGTTCTGTTGGCTACCTCTCGATCATCGTGTTGGGATGCCACCAACAACACGCATATCAGCAACTGCACAACGGTCGGCTCGAGAATGCGACAACAGACTTGAGTCTGCATCAACATTGATAATTGAATACGCCAACATTGGCGAGCATTGACAGAAGGCTCCTGATGCACCCACATGCACAATGAAATGCGCAGAAGTGGGCCCATAACCCAATGTTGGTGTATGATCAAAATCAAAACCGAAATGCAAAAAAAATATAACACATATTGGTAGACGCCATTGTCGATGCAACATGCAGGTGCTCGGCGTTCCCCTCAACTTATTGATGCCCACGATGAGCCCAAGCCTTCAAGTCGATGGTGAGCAGAACCCTGAACCCAGATAGGAATTATGAGGACACGGGCAATAGGCTACATGCTTCTGACTACTGGCTACCCTCATCATGCAGCCAAGCCCTCTATTTATAATAGAGGATAAAGGGGGTGGTTACATAATGTGAACTCTTCACAGGTAGCCTCTACCTCACTAATTCTCTTTAAGTGCCCACTAACAACTCACTAACTCTCTCATTGATGTCAAACCGGGTCACACTATGGGTTGGACCCAAACCCAAATGTCTAACAGTATATGCATCATTATCAACATCATCAACCTTATCCTAACTACGGGGTCAGCTATGTAAGCCCTAATTTTTTCATTCGTGTCTATTTAGATTGGTTGCTTTTCTTCTAAGTTTTCAGTATTCTTTTTTTAGTTTTTTCTGTTTGTATCATGTTAACCTTTCTCAAAGAGTCATGACTGACAAATGCATTATACTTGGTTCATTAGTTTCAATACAAAAACAAGAGTTTTTCAAACATGAACTTCATGTATAAGAAGCATCCATTTTCAAAGCTCTTAAAAATCTACTTTTTTTTTACTAGGTCAAAAGAAAACCCTCCCATCACATACTGCCTATTGACAGCATCCCTCCAATTGATAAAACCCTTGAGGTCTCTCCTCATTAGAGAGTACACCTAGCTTCTGCCTTGCAGCAAGGGAACCCCTATTGGGTTTTAAACTGTGGTACCCCTATATTAGGTGTCCAAGTATGGTCAACCTTAATTAGGACGGCAAAGCCTTGGTGGATCTTAAAAGACTCTACTTCTGCAACGCAATCAGACAATCTAAAACATGTCTTGTCTAAACAAAGCATTTAGATCATATATATATATATATATATATATATATATATATATATATATATATATATATATATATAATCAAGAGAGCATGGTACACTTGAGTGTAGGTGATATTTTAAATAAAAGATGAGTTCAAGCCATATTGGCAAAACTTTTAAATGTGTGAAAAAACAACACCCATTAATATCCCATGAGCCGCATTTCAAGTTTTGTTGTATTTCTTGCTTTTCGCAGCAAAATATTAGTTGAAACAAATAGATTAAATACTAGGAAAATTACATCTAAAAGGAATAAAGTAATAAAAAATATGAAAAATTGTTTCTCTCGATCTATCTAAAGCCATGATCTATAAGTGTAAATATCAATATAAAATCAGGATTTAAGAAAATATATGGCCATGTTTTCAAAACTTAAATGGCTGGCAAAAATTCATAAGATTTTTATTATATTCTCAAAATTTTAAACTGGCATTGTCTCTATGGTTCTATCTTGTCCAATTAAAAAACGTACTGTACGGGAAAAAATTATTTCAAAAACAATATTTGTATTTACCCTTACTTTTACTGTTGCTACTAGCTCCATTAAAATTTGAATTTGGCATTATTACAAAATTGAACTTTCATTTCTTCAACCTATTTTTGTCAACGTCAGAGAGGGGAAAGGGCCGCGAGGAGGAGATAAACGAGATCTAAGGCTTGCTTAAGTGCCTACCTATGTGACAGGCAATTCACATGACAGCGTTCCACAAGTCCCAATGTAACAGTACTCAAGCTCCGCTCACAATGTTGTCATGTGATTGTATTTAAAGCAGGTCGCCCTTTGAGAGAGGGAAAGATTGTCACACAATTAGGCACTTTAGGGGGCGTTTGACTCACGGACAAGACAAGGATACCATGTTTTGTTACCCTGTCTAAGACAATCATATGGTATTCTTGTTTATTGGCATAGACCATGTTAGAACACTATTGTTCATGTGTCCCATGTTTGGTTGATCATGACAGATAACTTAGACAAAAATATTCAAAATATGTACATTTTGATAAACAAAATTCATATTTTAAACATAAAAAAAAGGAATTTAAATTTAGCATGCATTCACTCAATAAATTATAAAATAAAAATTAAAATACAAAACCCATAAAATCTATGCATACTTAAAAAATTAGATTTAGCATCATTTACACAATAATTTACCAAAATAAGGGTTAAAAAAAACTTAAAGTCTAAGTATAAAAAAAATGAATTTAGCATCATTCATTGAATAAATTAAAAAAATATGGATTAAAATGTAAAACTTTTAAAATCTAAGCATACCAGAAAAAAAAAGATTTTGCATGCATTCACTTAATAAATTACAAAGGTAGAGGATAAAATACAAAAAACCCTAAAATCTAAGCATACAACAAAAAATTGGATTTAGCATCATTTACTCAATAATTTATAAAAATATGGATTAAAATGTAAAACCCTTAAAATCTAAGCATACATAAAAAATAGATTTTACATGCATTCACCCAATAAATTGCAAAAGTAGGGATTAAAATACAAAAACCCTTAAAATCTATTCATAAAAAAAAATCAATTTTAGCATCATTCACTGAATAAATTAGAAAAATAGAGATTAAAATATGAAACCCATAAAATCTAAACATACTCAATGTTGTCAGTATTGGCAAAAAATTGATATGCTTCACCCTTGAATAAGCTATTTTTTAAATAAATATAAAAAACACTTAAAATTATTTGAATAGCTTTAACATGTGCCACATTCTGATTGACACATAATATTTTTTAATTATTATTTTGGCCGATTCAGAATAATTCACTTGAGTATTGATATCGGTCGATTCAACTGAATCATTGTCCAAACACTACAAGGCTGGTAACTATACTAACAACATTGAAAATATCTAAAAAAAATTAATTTTGCATGCATTCACTCGATAAAGTGCACAAATAGGGATTAAAATACAAAGAACCCTAAAATCTACGCATAAAAAAATGGATATAGCATAATTTATCCAATAAATTACAAAATTAGAGATTAAAATGTAAAACCCCTAAAATTAAAAAGACATCATGTTTTGTATGCATTCACTCAATTATTTGCAAAAAAAAGATTAAAATGCAAAACCCTCTAAACTCTAAGCATATCTGAAAAAAGAATTTCAAATTTAGCAAACCCTAACCCTAAAATCGGATTAGGGTTCACGAGAGAGAGAGAGACAGAGCACCACTAGTAGTTTCTAGAAACACAGGGGGCACGCCACCTGTAGAGAGGAGTACAAAAGGGAAGAGAGAGCAGTGCAGGAGAGAGGAGGGAAAGTGCAGTCGAGCAGGGGGTGGCAAGCGAGGGTTTCAAGTTTTCTTCTTTTTTGTTTCATTGGGACATCCCACACCATTTAAACGCCACCATTCTAGGGAGCTTAGTGCAACTTCCCAAGATTTTTAACCCAAAAATGCATGTAAATTTTTTTTTGAATCATCAGCGAAAACCTTTTTAACTTGGGTTCAAAAACCCAGGTGGATTACTTATCAATTAATGACAATTATACTTAATTTAAGGTGGATAATATTACTAATTTATAATACATGTCCAAAATGAATAGTAAGGTTTTTTTTTTAAACGAGTAATAACATGTATCCAAATTTAGCTCTCAAGAAAAAAATGACTGACTCTTGATGTCACCGTAGTATCCCTGCATCCGCTTTGCAGGTACATGTCATCTAAAATACTATAAAAAGGGTCAGATTCGTGAAAGCCTTGTAAGTCTACACCAAAATACATAGTGAGTGTACTAAGCTAATACATATAACATATTAATGATAATATAATCAATTTAATTAGATATTCATGATATACATGAATCATGGTATACATACATAATATATTTTAATAAAAAAAATATAATGCATTTATTTGCAAAGTAACTAAGTAGGTGTGATGTATCATTCACTAACATGTTTAACTTGTTCAATCATAATTTCATGTCAGGGTCCATAGTTGATAAGGATATAACACCTTAACGCCACATATAATATATCATACTAAATATTCCATCATAATCAACATGAGTAATCACAAACATGCATCCTTAATCTGGTATATCATAATTTTCTTTCAGTATTCATCCTCAAAGATTCATTGTACCTTGAAAATAAGTTATACTATAGATCACCTAGTCTTGAGAATGTACAACCACATAGGAAGTTTTCGTCCTAGTCAGATTACCTGGTCTTGGACAATGTAGTTTCTCACATAAATTTACTATCTCAGCGGGTTACTTGATTTTAGACAATGCACTTTCTCACAGAGATTTACTGCCCTAGACAGATCACTCGATTTTGGTCATGCACACCCTCACAGAGATTCTCTTTGTAATTGTTTCTCAATAGATCTATTGTCATACATGCATAAACATAGTTAATTACATATAGGTCAATGAACACTAATTTGGGTACAAACATGTATACATTCAACATGCATCACATCATAGATTATAATCATATGACAAATCAACACATAATCACACATTAGAATATCCGTAGGGTTCTACGACTCAATAGCTCCATCATTGAGCTTAAACATTTATTGCATGCATTTATAACCTCACCTCATGTAGCATTTCAACATCATATAGAAGCACATCATCACACATATTGACATTATAACATAACCACATGTAACTTCACATTTCATATTATTTAAAATCCACACATTCGTAAATTGAACCTTGAAGCATGCATATCGAATTAATTGAATCAATTATATCTCATAATTCAAAACATGAATATTCCATAATACAAAACATCTAAACCTCAAGCATATATATTTCCTATGCATTTCAATTCATACATATGTAATTCATACATATATTATCAAAAAAACTCATAAACATACGTAAAAGCTTGTATACACACATAAAAGCTCGTAAACACAAATAGAAGCTAGTAAAAGCTCGTAAAAATTATGCATGCATTAGAATTGCATAAATACCAGAGTTAGTATAAATTTTTCCTATATCGAATTCCATGAAGTATAAAAAATCTCAGAAATACCCTTGGAGATCTTCCTATAAAATACATGGTGTGGTTCATGCTCGTCGAAGGTTCAAATGCGGGTGAGGCCATGTTCATAAGCCTTGGGTTTTGTGCTGCAAGTATGGGAGCACACGCGATCTCGTGTGCCAAGCGTGTCTGCAAAATAAGGCAGTAGAGGAATGGGTGGTGCAAGAAAGTGACACGGTCAATGAAAAGGCAGTCGAGAGGCTTGCAGCCACTACTGGCAGTGGGGCCCACCAAACTTGACAGTGGCGGCGGTACGCAGATTGCCCACCTCTCTCTTATTTTCTTTCTTTTCTTTTTTTTATTCATTTTTTCTTTTATTTTTCTTTTATGACAAGGGAATAAGGGAAGACCTAAGCAACTCCTCCATTAGCCTAACAAAAATAAAGGACAAATAGAAAGCAGAGGAAGCAGCTTCTCTGGCACAGACTCGATCCCGAATTTTACTTCCCGTTGTAGAGGTAATTCAAGAAGTTCTTTCATAAATACATTAGAAAAATCATAGACGATTTCCAATTCCTCGATCGTTATATACTTGGATTCTCCTCCTGTCACACTAACTAAGAAAGCCATATCTCCTCTTCACAGATACTTTTGGGACTTAAGAGCCGAGATTACTTTTTTCTGCATCATGGGTCTCGAAATTCAGAATTTGACCTCTGGTGCATATGGTCGGGATAAGATTACATTTCCTTCCCTACATAGGATTCTAGCATAATGTTCAAAGAGCCAATCCATACCCAATATGACATCATATTATATCATGTCGAGTAGGATTAGGTTGACAAGTAAATTTTATTCTCCTAATATGACTTTTACTACTGGCAAGTAATTTACACATATTTCATTGAGTCATATGGGATTGTACACTACAAGTTATTGGTTCAATGATTCAGTGGCTAGCCTAAGTTTTTAGCAAAATTCATAACTATGAAAGAGTGTGTGGCACCACAATCAAATAGTACAAGGGCGGCTCTACAAAATACAGAAACTGTACCTTGCACCAAATCTCTCTTTTGTAACTGATCCACTGCGGTAGCGTATACTCTACCTACCATTTTCTTTTGAGTTGTTTGTGATTGTTGTGGTGGTCTTTGTTGTTGTTGTTGTTGTTGTTGTTGTCTTCCGCCTGCATGTCTCGCCTCATCAGCATGCTTCTTGATATAGTGTTTCATCTTCTCATAATAGTGACAAGCACCAGTCGCTTGGGGGCACTGCGATCCGGAGTGAAAGCAACTACACTTTGGGTACCTCAAATTTTGTATCTATCTTTGCTTATTTTTTCCATTGTGCCATTGTTTCTTGGCCAGCGGGTTGAATCTCTTTCCTCTAAATCTTTTCTTGAACTCGGGTTTCTGTACCCCGGTTCGGTTTTTCTAGGACTTTTGTCCCTCCTTTCAGTCATCCTCTAACAAGGTAACCACCTATTCAAATGATATTAGATTCGAGGGTTACATTTTTTTTCTTTTCTTCAACTCTCCAAAAACAATAATTTTTTCATTTAGCTAATGGGTTTAAGAATGCAGGCCTTTATTACCTGGATGGCCTCATCGAGGGTTTTTGACCCCCTAGTGTATAGGCGGCTCCTCAGACCCATCTTCAATCCTTGGGCAAATTTCATTGCTCTATCCTCGTTAGTGGTATACACGTTCGGGAAATACTATTTCATGCTATGGAACTCAGTGATATATTCAGACAGGGACATCTCCCTCTGCTGCAGGTCCAGGAATTTCTGCATTTTATTGGTTTGTTCGTGCTTCAAAAAATATGTGGCATTGAAGGCTTTCACGAACTGTGCCCAAGTTACAGAACCATTTTGAAACTTGACTTCATGGGTGGTCTCCCACCATTTCTCTGAATGCTCTTTAAGACGATAAATTTCAAAATCGACCTAACGGTCCTCTGGAACATTGAGCACTCAAAATATTCTCTCAATCTCTCTTAGCCAATTTTCAGCCACTTCCGGATTTGTCTTCCCCAGGAAGGCAGCTGGGTCCATGTCCATGAACCTCTTATAAGACATTCCCTTGTCATTAGTTGCCTACTCTTAGGCCACTTGTTGTAGGTTGTTGCCCATTTGCTACATGATCGACGCTTGTTATCACATAAACTCAGTTAGGTTGTGCAGAGTGTCCATGACGTTGTTTCACCTATTTGCCCATGTCATCTAGTTACAACAGATAGAGATAACCAAAATAGACTAAGTTATTGTTTCCTTATTCATACTGAATGATTTATTTATTCGACTTTACACTATACTTAGGAGTTTTATATACTTACAGAGTTATTGCAGGTCATCGAAAGAGCCATGATTTTTTATTTGTATCCTGCTTTGATACCAAAACTGTAACGTCCCAAGAGTTTAACTCAAAAAAAAATAAAAATATTATATATATATATATAACATAACAGACTTGTCACATCAAAACAGTTGAGTGAGTCATAGGGTAAAATAGAGAATACTTTTGCTATATTTGATACCACCATTAAATGGAGGGTACAATCTTATTACAATTCATAAATAAAATATGAAAGTGTTCAGAGTAAGCAGGATCATAATTAATAAACCTTATGGCTCCGCCCACGACGATGTCGCAATATACTATGTGTACCTTATTTGTTTCCTACAAAATTAAGAGAATTAAAAAGCGTCAGACTACAACCAGTCTGAGTAAGTAACATTCTATAAATGTGTGAGTGCATAATGTCGTGTGTACAGGTAGCATGTAACTGTTTACATAAATGAATTGTCTACATTTACATATGCTACACGAGCTACATCATAGTAACATTTACCACCTCAAACATCCAATTCTTCAAAAGAAATGAGAAACACAGTGAGAGAGGGATATTTAAAGAGAAAAGAGAGAGACTCTGGATGGGGAGGTTCAAATAGGGAGGCAGTGACCCTTTCGTGCTTATTTTGAAAAGGAAAGATGAGAAAAAGGATTGACATGTGATGAATGAGGGGACTTAGAGGGAATTGAGGGGAGGGGGTACATGAAGTCATGATGTTACACATTAAATGGGGGGGGGGGGGATGGGTTTGGGTTTGGATTTGGATTTTGGATCCAAACCCAATCCCAATCCCTCATGGCTTGGCCCCAAGGCCTAAATTATGCCATGAGGGATCCGGTCGGTGGGAGATCCGTTTGAAACAGGTCGGTACCCCACCCAAGTGAGTGGTTTGGGTTGAGTGTAGGTCTGATTGGATCTCAACCCAACTCAAGCGGGTAAGTGATTTGGGTTGGGTTTGGGTCTCATTTGGATCCAAACTCAACTCTTGTAGTTTATTACATGAGATGTATTTGGATCTCATTGGATCCAGATTCAAACTATATTCGAGTTTGAATCCCAACATGGATCCAGATCTTACATAAATACATCTCGGGTTGGGCATAATGAACTCGAATTATATGGAGATCAGTATAGTACGGATTCAAAGCCTTGAAACTCATAATGGGTTTATTTGAGTTTGAACCCACACCTAGGTCCAAACTCAATAGATTTAGATCCAGCTAATCCTATGTCTTCATTCGAATAGTTTGAACCTAAGTTTGTGTTGGTTGTTTTTCTTGGATCTTCACTAAGTTCTAGATAAAGATACTTTATTCAAAACCTTGTAATTTTCTCTTTTATTTAATTTAAAATCTCAAAACATTCACAAGTATTATATCTTAACTCTCTTAAAAGAATTTTGTCCTTGAAATTTCTTTTTTGAATTACTTAAACGAACAAGAATATTTTTCTCTCAATATCATGATTGTCGAAAAACTTTTGAATGACAAAAACCTTTAGGTTTAATCAAAGGTGGTGTATCTAGCTATATTTCTAGGTTCTCGATAGTACACAAGCATACCATAACAAAACAATAATCAATTCAACAAGAGGATACTTACACAGTGATGATGGTTACTTGACATGTCATGAGCCAATATTTTCATCTCACTTTGATACCATCTATAATGCCCTGATATTTTTAACCCAAAAATGCACATGATCTTTTTTTAAAAACATCAGCGAAAACCTTTTTAACTTGGTTTTAAAATCTCAAGCCAGTTACCTATCAATCAATGATAATTATATTGAATTTAAGGCTAATAACAATACTCATTTATAATACAAGTCCAAAATGAATAGTAAGGTTTTTGTTTCTAAAGTGAGTAATAACATATATTGAAATTCAGCTCTCGAAAAAGGAAAATGACTGGCTCTCGATGTTATTGCAGCATCTTGCATCTGTTCCGTAGCTATATATCACCTGAAATCCCATAAAAAGGGTCAGACTCTTGAAAGACTGATAGGTCTACACCAAAATAAATAGTGAGTGTATAAAGCTAATACATATAACACATTAATGATAACATAATCTATTTGATTAGATATTCATGATATACATCAATCATGGTACACATACATGATATATTTTAATCAAGAAAACATAGTGTATTTATTTATAATATAACTAAGTAGGCGTGATGTGTCATTCACTAACAAGTTTAACCTATTTAATCAAAATTTTATGTCAGAGTCCATAGTTGATAAGGATATAACACCTCAATGACACATGCAATATATCATACTAAACATTCTACGATAATCAACATGAATAATTATAAACATACATTCTTAATCTGGTATATCAGAATTTACTTTAGTATTCATCCTTAGAGATTCACCATATCTTGAAAACAAGTTCCATTCTGGATCACTTAGTCATGGAAATGTAGAACCTCATAGGGAGTTTATGCCCTAGTCAGATTACCTAGTCTTAGACAATGTACTTCCTCATAGGGATTTATCGTCCTGGTGAGTTACCTGAATTTGGACAATACACCTCTTTACAGAAATTTATTGCCCTAGCTGAATCACCCGATCTTAGTCATGCACACATTTACAAAGATTCTCTTTGGAACAGTTTCTCAATTGATCTATTGTCATACATGCGTAAACAAAGTTAATTGCTCATAGGTAATTTGAGCATAAGCATATATAAATTCAACATAAATCACATCATATATTTCAATCATATGACAATTCAACACATAATCACACATTAGCATATCGACAGGGTTCTGCGACCCAATAGCTCAATCATTGAGCTTAAACATTTATTGTATGCATTTATAACCTCACCTCATGCAACATTTCAATAGCATATAGAAGCACATTATCAGATGCATTGACATCATAACATAGCTACATTTAACATCGCATTTTATATTATTTAAAATCACTTGTTTGAATATGAAACCCCGAAGCATGTGTATTCGATTCATTGAATTAATTAATTATATCTTATAATTCAAAACATGTGTATTTCATAATACGAAATATCTAAACCTCGAGCATACATATTTTCTATGCATTTCAAGTCATATATATGTAATTCATACATGTATTATCGAAAAACTCATAAACATACGTAAAAGCTAGTAAAAGCTTATAAAAACAATGCATGCATTAAAATTGTACAAATACAAGAGTTAGTGTCATTATTTTCCTACCTCAAAATCCATGAAGTATGAAAAATCTTGGAAATACCCTTAGAGATTTTCCTTCAAAATGCATAGTATGAATCAAGCTCGTTGAAGGTTCGATTCATATTGTATGTACTAAAGCGTGTGCGATCTCGTGTTCCAAGCAGGTCCACAGAACAAGGCAGTGCTAGAAGGTGACACGTTCAACAAGGAGACAGCCAAGAGGCTTGCAGCCACCAGTGGTAGCGGGGCTCACCATACTTGGCGGCGGTACGTGAACTATCTTATTTTCTTTCTTCTTTTTTTCCTTTCTTTTTCTTTCACAGTATGGGAACAGGGTAAGAACTAAGTGACTCCTCTGTTTGCCTAGCAAAAGCAAAGAAGAGAGCGAAAGCAGAGGAAGTGGTATGTCTGGCTCGCCCCTCCCTTTCGTTAGGTAACAGAGGAAGAGGAAAAGGAAAAGGAACTGGAGGGAGTTCTGTGGTCTACCCTCCCTTCTGTTTGGTCGAAAACAGTGAAGGGGAAAAAGAGTGAAGGAGGGGGCACTCTGCCCTCCTCTTTTGTCTAACCAAAAACAAGGGAGAAGAAGAAGAATGATAGGTGAGGAGGAGGGCTTCAACGTTCCTCTGCCTTCTAATGAGATGATGCAAGGAGGAAGGAGGGGTTGCACAACGAGCATGGCATCCGACAGTTACTCATGGCAGGGGAGGTGAAGCTAGGCGTTTGTGGTGGCCACAAAAAGCACAGAGATAGAGGACAAGGCGCCGGTGGCAATGGCCTCCGATGGTGGTTGCAAAAAGGGGAACCGAGAGAGCCTTAGTGGATCTCGAACAGGGAACACACCGAAGGGAGGTTGAGTGGCTCAGGGGCTAATCACCGTTGATTGGTCGCAGTGTGATGACTCGACCCTCCGATTATCTCTCGAAGAGAGGGACATAGCAAGAGATGGAGATTTATAGAGGAGAGATTCTGGATGGGGTGGTTCAAATAGAGAGGTTGTGACCCTCAAGGGAATTGATAAGAAGGGGGTAGGTGAAGTCATGATAGCACACATTAAATGAGGGGAGGAGAAATGAGTTTAGGTTTTGGATTCAAACCCAAATCCAACCCTCATGGCTTGGTCCCAAGGCGCAAACTGCGCCATAAGTGATCCGATCGGTGATGATCCATTCAAAATAGGTTTGAACCCCACCTGAGTGATTGGTTTGGGTTGATTTTAGGTCCAATTGGATCCCAACCCAACTTAAGTTGATAAGTAATTTGGGTTAGGTCTATGTCCCATTTGGATCCAAACTCAACTCTTATAGTTTATTACATGAAATGCATTTGGATCTGATTGGATCTAGATTCAAACTATATCCGAGTTTGAATCCCAACATGGTTCTAAATCTTTCCTAAATTCATCTCGGGTTGGGAATAATCAACCTCAATTATATGGAGATCCGTATAGTGCAAATCCGAAGCCTCAAAATTCATAGTGGATTTATTTGAGTTCGAACCCACCTCCAAGTCCAAACTCAATAGATTTAGATCCAGTGGATCCTATATGTTCATTTGGATAGTTCGAACCCAAGTCTATATTGGTTATTTCTCTTGGATCTGCATTGAGATCCTGATCAAGATACTTTATTCAAAACCTCATAATTTTTTCTTTTATTTAATTCAAAATCCCAAAAATTTTGCGGGTATTATACCTAACATGGCATGTGACACTCCCACATACCCACCCGAGATGCACTGTCTGCACGTCCAGCAGGTCACATATTTGCATGGGCACATGGCCCCCACGTCCTGCTGGGTTGGTGGACATCACTGTCTCCACAATCAAACACACCCTAAGTGATCCTTGTATCCCTGCTAAGGGAGGGGAGAGAGAAAGATAGAGGAATGTCCTTTTATATGACATGGCAGAAAGTTCAAAAGAGAACAGAGCATGATCTTTCTCGTTGGAAAGGTCTTACCCACCAATAGGTAAGGATTTTCACATGAAACACAGGGCCCACCAGAAAAAAAGGTGGTGTCCATCATGGTGGCACATGATTTGCTGCCTTTCTCACGTGAGCCGTTTGTTTCACGTCCCATGGGAAAGTGAGTATTTTCCTGCAGGGTCCACTGCTTTTCTTGTAAAACAAACGGGCCCTCAAAATGTTCAATTACCATTGCACTAGAAGTAGGCGAAATTGGGTTCATGTTTGTAAAACCTGTGATTTTGCAACTGTTTTTGTGATGCTGAATCACATTTTAGAACTTTCGCAAGGGCAATGCAAACATGGAAAAATGCAATTCGTATGTGATTCCCATGTGTGAATGCTAAAGCCTCTAAAACTTGTGAAAGTTTTACACAAGTTTAATGGTGTATAAAACTTTCACAAATATTAATGCTTAGCTGTGAATGTGTTAAATGACATGACATGTTACATTCTTAAGTGATTTTTCTTTTTTTTAAAGGCATGCTGGGCTTAGGCAGACCCCTACGTACCATTAATCTCTTAAGCCCAATGTGGCAGAGGGATTCGAACCTGGGCTTTCAGCTTGGCACAGAACCCGCTTACCATACCCCCTCGATGGTCTTACTTGAGATATTTTTAACAAGTCAAATTCACAACCTAAATGGTCTTTACTTGAGATTTTTTTAACAAGTCAAATTCACAACCTAAATGCAAACATGAGAAGGTTAATGCTTGAGAATGTGAATCACATCCTTCACTTTCATAGGAACACAACTTTTGCAGCTATAACCTGTGATAAAAAAATAAAAGAAAAACATTCCCAAAAATTCCAAAGTTTCCCTCATCTTTTTAAAATATGCAAACTTTATTTACCATTGTTTTTCTGTACTCAATGCATAGATGTACGAAAGAAGATCAGATGCAATGTGACTGCACACTTTTGGTGTACTGCTGAACCTGATCACCCATGATCTTCAGCTGGGCCCCATAGCTGACAGGCTGTATCCGAAAGATGGTAGATGCAGCAGTACAATAAAATTGTGCAATCACATTGCACCTGCTCCTCCCTCTAATTGCATTCAATAACAAAAAAAGAAATCACATTTTACTCCACTAAGTCGAGTCTCCCAGCTGGATCCGGTCTACACAACAACCCTATCAAGCCTACAAGCTATTGTTTAACAACGTAAAATATCTCATCAATTTAATATTTTTTTTATCAGTTTTTATAAAATAAAACATGGCAAAATAAATGTTTTAAAAATATAAAAATGTAAGGAAAAAGTATAAAAGCAATAACCAAAATTCCAAAACAATAAAAATAAAAAACTGGTTTATGTTTTAACTATGCTATGCTGTTATAAACATAAATATCATGATAAAATATGATGTTTATTTTTTAAAGGACTGTTTAAAAGAGAAGGTAAAATAACTCGTGTTTCTAACGTTTCCAAAATATCGCCGCTGTTTGTCCCACCGCTCCCACTTGGCATAGCTTCCCCCATGTTCTCATTAGAGGAGAACATTGAATAAAAAAGCCTATAATGCGCCTCTAAAATATCTCTCTCTCTCTCTCTCTCTCTCATGTTGGTGAGAGGGATATCTCTCTCTTCCACCATCCTTCTAATTGCAACCGGGAGAGAGAGAGAGAGTGCAGAACAGCTACATCCGAGGGACGACAGTGTTAACGCGTGTGCATGTCCTCGCTTTTAACGGTTGGCACTGAGCTTTACGCGATTAACCCGCGCTTTTACAGTTCTTCCTCCCCTCTACTTATCTCAGCCCACCCTCCTCCCTCCCTCTACTTATCTCAGCCCACCCTCCTCCCTCCCTCCTTGTAGTACATATAAATTTCTGTCGATCACTCGAACAAAAGCACCCACCATCACAAATCACCCCCTATCCATTTCTTCTTACTGTTACGATCATCGTAATCGTTTCATGGCCAACCCCCATCAGCACTTGCCGCAAGATAGCCCATCCGCTGCCAGTGGCGGACAACCACCGCCATCGCCCGGGAGGCACCCCGTGTACCGCGGAATCCGGTGTCGCAACGGAAAATGGGTGTCGGAAATTCGGGAGCCCGGCAAGATGGCACGCATTTGGCTTGGCACATTCCCGTCGCCGGAGATGGCTGCCGCCGCGTACGATGTCGCTGCCCTTGCACTCAGGCGTGAAGCTGCCGCGCTCAATTTCAAGGACCTAGCCGTACCGTTCCCGGTTCCCGCATCAACGTTTCCGGCCGACATCCGGGCGGCGGCTATGGAAGCTGCGTCGAGGTTCCGGCCACCGTGCAATGACGACTCATCCAGTTCTCGGCAAGTTCGGTCTCCCAGAGGTGATCCAGTTTCGGCGCCATCGATGAATACGGAGATGTCCAGTTCACAGTTGCCGGAAGGCAGCGAGCCGAAGGTGGAAACTGGAGAATTTATCGACGAGGAGGTGCTGTTTGACATGCCGAACCTGCTGGTGGACATGGCCGAAGGGATGCTACTCACTCCGCCGAGAATGGGCTCGTTCTTGCCGGAAAGCTCGCCAGAGAACTCCGACGATGAGACTCTATGGAGCTACTCGTGACTTCTTTTTCTCTCCCACCTTTTAAAGTGGGCCGAAAGAGAAAGGGAAGCCAATCATTCGACGTGAGAATATGGGCGTTGTGGAGATGAGATTGTGTGGATTTTTGCTTAGTTTGAGCGATGCAGTAGTAATGGTAGTAATAATGCAATGGAGATAAGGACGATGACGATAGCATCATGGGTAATTATGTAATGTGGGATTAGTGTTGAGCTATTTTCAGTATCAGTGTACAGTGTACACAATAATACAATAGGAATTTTACTTCAGGAAGTTATTATACTACAATTACCCCCTATCTTACGGGGTCATCTCGTTAGGTCAGGTCCCTGCAAAAATCATAGTTGTAGGTGTTTTATGCTTGATTTAAACCGATAGATGTGTTTATCATTACTTATTTATTAAGAAACAAATTTTTTTTCAAATTGATTTGAAGAAAAACTATGAATATTTTATTATAAATTTTTAGTAGCATATTCACAGTTAATTTTTTTCTTCTTTAAAATACACATTTTAGCATAGTTCTAATGGCGACCTAACGAAAAGGGGACGTGACAATTTATGTTCTTATATATATGTAGAGAGAGAGAGAGATTATTGAATTCTGGTTCTCTAGGTTAGCTTGTCTCAACATTCATGGAATCAAGAGTTTTTGTTTATTCATAGCAATCTTGAGGTTGTGTCTGATCTCTATCCGTTTCTCACTAACAATGAAAAAAATGGAAATTTATAAAAGATGCCAGCGCAACTGTGTCAAATCTGCAGGGCTTGTTTTGTTCAAACTAGGAAGTTTCCTTTTTTTCTCTGAGGTACCACCCTCATATTAGGCCCCCAAAAGAACAGAATACAAAACAAAACAAAGACACCAAATCGTAAGAGGAAAAGATCTAATTTGATAGTTCAGTTCTTCCTCTCTCTTTTCTAAGCTGTGGAAATATAGACTCTTTTGCTCTTATTGAAAGAAGATCTCTATGAACTTTGTAATCTTATCGAATGAAAACTAAACAATTTGACTTCCTAATATAATTATGGCGTTGAAAATAGCACTAGAACTTGATAAGTCATGAAATGTTCTTCCCCGCATTAATATTGGTGCTATCATTAATTATAGAATTACAATGGACTAAATAAAATTACTCTTTGAAATCTTCCATGTCGTAGCTTACCTAATGGCTAGCTATTTCAACGCGACTAGTTGTTTCTTTCTTTTTCTGTTTATTTTTTTCTGAAAGAAACACAACTAGATCATGGTTCCTTATAAAAACATTTAAGTTGTGAACTTTGTTTTTTTTTTCTTTTTAAAAAAACGTGAACTTGGAAAAATTGCAAGCTGGAGGAATGCAGTCGGCTATGAAATCCAAAAGGATTGCTTTAGGCTTTTTGTGACACTCGTGTGTTCTCGGCTACTTCTTTTCTTGTCTGCACCAAATGCTCCAGTCAGTCAAGATTGCGGCTTCTTCTTTCTTGACTACCACAAAAACCAAAAAAGCTGATAAAAAGAACTTAATCGTAATAATAAAAAGTGGTTCTTAGTCTAGGATGCACCAAGATTCAAAAGTTTCGGATCACCAATTTCACCTTTTGGCATTCTCTGTGGTATGCACCAACTCATCACCAAAAGGGTTGGTGAAACTGCCTCAGCAGTGCTCTTGACTCGAGCCTTTTGAGGTGCTAAAACTCAAAAGACTTAGTTTGCCCAAGACCATGTATATGTTGGTCTAGGATACACCAAGACTCAAAAAATTTGGATCACCAATTTCATCTTTTGGCATTCTTTGTGATGCACCAACTCATCACCGAAAAGGTTGGTGAAACTGCTTCAGCAGTGCTCTCGACTCGAGCCTTTTGAGGTGCTGAAGCTCAAATGACTTGGTTTGGCCAAAACCATGTATATGCACTGAGCAATTGTGCCAAAAAGCTCATATAACTTCAATATTTTTCTGCTTTTTACCATCTGTAATTTTTGTCATTGTTGTGCCAAAAAACTGCTGTGTTCATTCCTTTGAGGGTAGGATCAACTTCCATGCTCATAGATTTTATTTGAGATTAAAGTCCAGATTCACTCGTCTCCTAAGTCATCCCTATTCCATACACCTCCTTGGGATTTCGTTGTTTCGATCAAATCGGACTACATAGACGTGATCTGTACATTGTCCATTTAGTGATGATCAACACTTGAATAACCAAAGTGCTTTTTTTTGCAGGATTTTTTTGGCAATTCAAAAAACAACGGTTGAGAAAACACAGAAATTTGTGATATAAAAAATCATAATTTTTCATCAAAAAATACAATCCAAGCTGGGTAGATTCTTATTAAATCAACCATGTTGAATCCATATATAAGGTCAGATTTAATCAAAACAACTTGAATCAATAAGATTCAGAGGGGCATGAAGATCGGAGTGACATAGGGGATCAGTTGGACCAAATTGTAATAGGACAAAGTCCGGATCCACTCATCCCCTAAGTCATTCTTCTTTGGGATTTCATTGATGCAAGTAGTTTTGATCAAATCGGACTCCATGCCTGCTAACTTTATTAATCAAGTGGTTGGCGAGTAGCATTATTTCTTAAAAAAGAAAGGGATAACGCATAAGGTAGATAGACTCCTATATGTAGCCCGTTAAACCTTCATGCAAGCAAGGGCAATTTCTCTTTCTCTCCATAAATTGTTAAAATCTTTGAGATTATTTTTCCATTAAAGAAAAGGAACTTAAAATTTCAACCTTAATCGATAAACATCTTTTAATTTTAGAAATCATATACATATTCACGAATAGTGGTTTAGTTGAGAGCTTGCTATCTATGCATCATAAACCGCCACTATTTATTTGTTAATCATGCACGAAAAGCTTGCTCTTTCTGCTGTAAATGCTGCTTGACATGCACTAGTTAGTAATATAGGCATCAATCACAGAAGTCTTAAGGTTCAGCTCAGATGATAGTCTTCACTCTTAAGTGCTTTCAAGCACAATTATCTTATCATCCTTCATAGTATTCAACTTAGTTAAGTTACTCGTGCCTTTTAAGGGTTGCAAGTTAACTCTGTGCCTGAGGACTTGGTCTACTTCTGGACAGGGCATGCTCTTTCATTGGCCAGGCCATGGGAAAAACTCCCCCTTCACCGGCTGCACATAGGCAGGCCTCCAGTTGATAAAACCCTTGAGGTACACCGAGCTTTGACCTTGGGGCAAAAGATGCCCCCATAGGTGTCTTGAATGGGTAACGTCCCATCAACTTGGTGACATTTGCAACTCTCCCCTACCAGATGAGAGAGTTCTTGTGGGCAACAGGGGGATGCTCTTTCAGGCACAGATAGCAACAAGAATATATAACTACTAAGGTTGCCAAATGAAAAGCATAAATAATCCAGCTAAGAAGTTGACTCAGTCCATGCAAAGATGCATGAAATCTTAACTGCGGCTATGGCCAGGGGCTGTTGACCATCTTCTTTGCATTGAAAATGTTCTGTAACCAAGGTTAGTGAGTAATACGAATCATTCATTCACACCCCTACTTGCATTTAACAACGATTATAAAAATGGGCATCATTGTCATTTACCTAACTGTAGAAAGCTATACTTTTAATTTTCCTAAAAGTAGACATGAGATTGGGACAAAGGAAATAGCTCTGACAGATGGATTAGGTGAACAAGGCGGTCAAGAAATTCCACGAATTCTAAAAGAATGTCTCTGTTATATATCACTACAATTGGGACCCATTTTCTGAGTTGGTATCTGATAAGCATGGCTCAGAACGGAGGGCCACTTGAATTTGTGCAACAATAATACCACAAGGCCAAGGAGAGAATCCATGGTTCTAAAGAACCTACTCCTAGGCCCTTCTTTTCAAGTAGACTGCCACTAGATGAGACACCTTAGGCAAAAGTACTTCATTTGAGCCACCTTATCTCTGTTGTGTTCATTGCTGAACAGGTTTTAAGAGGATTAATTGTGCTTCACTTCAATGGGTTAAAGTGCCTTGGAGGTGCATCCATGAATCCAGAATTTCTTCCATTTTTTACCTTGACACAGAACCGGGTGACTTCATGGCCCACTTCCCTGCAAGATAAAACTCGGGGTTGAGAACACGATCACCCAGCCTTAGGTGCCTCAACTGTGATGAAGCAACAGCAGCCCCATGCGCCCCAGGAATTAAATCCTGGGCCTTCAGCTTGACACAGGACCCCACTGACAGCATTGGCAACCACCAGGGTTGGTGGATTTCTTTCATTTTGGATCTCTTTGGTGAGCTTGGATGGGCAAGCCGCCATGTTGGTTTCACACAAAACGGCTGCATGTTTATTTGAATATGCGTATGGCTGTCTCCTTTGCCTTCCCATGAGGCTAGAGGAGAACCCCTCTTGCCCTTGGCCCACGTCCAATGACAATTTTAAACCCACCTTTTAGGGTGGCCCATGTCGGCACGATAATGACTTCACTAGGAGGCTGTCCTTCAGCCCACAACCTGCAAGGCATTTTTGATAATATATTATATTATAACCTTACCAGTACAAGAGATTCCAAAGCCTATCCTTTTTAGCCTATCGCTAGCAAATAGGTGCTCTTGGGTTGTTTTTCGTAAATTTAACGCTGTAAATGTGTTCGGGCGGACAATTTGCTAAGAAATGATACTTAGATGATTAGATCATGTATATTTTAATAAAAAATATGATTTCTTAATCACCGAATATTTATGAAAATTGTAGATCATCAAATTTTAAATCTTATAAAAACCTACCTTTCTACTGGAACGAGAGGATCCAAGAATCTATCCTTATAAAATCAAGCAGGTAGATCACGTCTCTGTGGTCAAATTAAAAAAGATTGAAAAACCCTTAAAAAATCCAATAAATTGACGGTAGGGTAAAAAACCGGCAGGCAGCTCTCTCTCTCTCTCTCTCTCTCTCTCTCTCTCTCTCTCTCTCTATATATATATATATATATATATATATATATATATATATATATATATATATATATATGAGAAAATATTTGTTACTAACTAAGGTAGTGGGTGTTTGGCACTCAAAGTGGTTCGTTTAGCAGCAAGAAGTGCAGTGACATGGCATATACTGAAGCTCTATAGAGTGTGAGAATCGTCACCCGCGAATATTCACGACATGAACAAGCCATCATGAAGTTCTTGAGTTGGAGGTGGTGACCATAGGCCCGACTCCACCGCACACGCACATATGCTGCTTTTAGCTGATAACAAATAAAGTTTGACACATTCTCCCTCACTAAAACAAATTGACGTGAACTAATGAGCTAGAAATAGAAATCATATATGCAAGTTGTTTCAACTCAATCTAATTAACCACATAAATGTGTTCATGGTTTGTTTGCTAAGGATCAAACCTTAGATTGCACTTTTCTCGTGTAAAAATGTGATCTTTTGTGTTACGAAATTTTGGCACATTGTGGGCCATTGATTTTGAAACCTCTTTAAAAGGCTAATTTAATTGTCATAATCAGAGTCAAAACAAGTTTCCTACTAAACAAACCACATCAGTAACATTTGATCTACAAAAAGTTAAATTGCTTTTACAAACGATCAAGCCATTTCTACTCATATATATATATATATATATATATATATATATATATATATATATATATATATATATATATATATATATATATATATATTGTAAATAGGGAGCAGGTGTGAACTGTATATAGATAGGCGCTTGTAATGTGTCTTTTGCAAATTTGAGTTCATAGGATCATTTTTTCATAATTGAAACTTGGATCGTGTTTTTTATGAAAAAATGTTTTATGACTCTTGAATATTTATGAAAATTTTGAACGTTGATTTTTCAACCATATAAAAACTTATGCGTCAGAAACAGATGATCTAAGAGTCATTTTGCATAAAATTAATCAATGTATACTACATCTGCAATGGTCAAATTTCAAACAACAATTAAAAAAGCAACCAAAAATCTCTCTCACATGTAGTTCACACTTAATTTCATTGACACTTACACCCGGCCCACTTTATATGACTAGCGTACTGTGTGTGAATAATATTAGGTATCAGCTACATAGATAGGAGACTTGCAATTAGAGCTGCACAGAGCTTGGCATGTACAAACTCGATTAGCCCCTCAAAAAAAAAAATGATGTACATGCTTGGCTCGAGCTCGTCTCGAGCATGATTAAACCGGGCCAAACCTCAGTCAGTGTTCCACACTTCTGAATCCTGAGAACTATGAACCGAGCTGGCCCAGGCTTGGTCCATGGTTCAGTTCGGATTCAACCGAAGCACACACAGTCTTCCTCTTTCTCCCCTCAATCGGGAAGAACTAGAAAGATAGAGGAAGAGAAAATCTTTCCCTCAACCGGGAAGAATGAGAGAGAGGACCTCAGCCATGTACCTCTGTCGCCGTGCCTTTAGCATGAAAGCGAGAGAGTGAGAAGCTGAGCAAGAAAGAGGAAGCGAGAAAGGGAATGAGAGAGAGAAAGAGGAAGAGAGATCGAGAAGGGGGAAAGTGGGGAAGAGAGAGAGAGAGAAAGGAGATGAGAGAGAGCGAGAAAAGGGGAAGTGGGGTAGGGACGAGGCTCGAGAGAGAGGGATGGGTTATCCAGCTTATCGAGCTTGGTAGGCTGATCAAGGTTGTCTCGTTTGCTTAGCCGAGCCTCAAAGCTTAGTTCAAGCTCGGCTTATTTACGAGATGAGCCAAGCTTCACTGAGCCAAGCCCGAGCGGGCTTGGTTCTTTGTGCATCCTTACTTGCAATGTGTTTTTCACAAAATTGAACTTTTGCTGAGGTGTTCATTCTGTCTATTTCAAGGATTTATTTGTATCATAGCTCTCTCTATGATGAAGGGTGATTCCTCGTTTCACCCTTTGCTCATTTGTAACTTACTTTTCTGATACTAATTGATTTGCATTTCTTTAAAAAAAAAAGATTTCACAGGTACTCGGCATCCAAATTTGAATCATGTTCTTTTGACAAAAAAATAATCTTGATTTTCAGCCTTGAATATACAAGAAAATTTTGGGTTGTTGATTTTCAAACCTTATAACCTATCAGAATTGGACAACACAAGAATTGATTCCTCTAAAATCAAGTTATGTTTATTAAATTTGTATATCAGATTTCAAAAAAAAAAAAAAAACCTTATAACCTATCAGAAAGGACTTCTGAGAATCTCCCTTTGCATGTATTCTCAGCTATGCACTAGTTTGTGAGCGAGTCTCATGCCCTCCATAAGAAAGTGGGGCCTCTTTCTTAAGAGGAGTGAAACAAACATATCTACAAGAAATATGCGGTGGGCCTCAAGTAATAAAAGCAAAAAAGCATATTTCTTGTCAAAATGGTTTCACACCTTCCCCTGTGGTGAAGCACTTTCCCATTGTGCTTCCCTTTCCAAGGGAAAGTAGATACCCCGGTTTTTGTGTACCCTTATATAAGCAGGGTGTAAGTGTGAACTTCATATGAACGAGACATCTTGAACGTGTTTTCTATAAATCTGACCCAATAACATGGTACATTTACTAGAAATTGATATATCATTTTTTTTTAGTAAAAACTATGATTTTTTAACCTTGAATATTGATAAAAAATTTAAGCCCTTAAATTTCAAGAGTCTATTCCAATAAAATCAAGCAATGTAGATCACACGTGTGTGTGAAAAATATTGGCTACCCTTGAGTGTAGCATAGTCGCTAGTAGAAACTGCCTGCTCGGTCACATTTTCATCCCTTCATGTTGTATAAGCAGATTTTCCAAGGACTACAAAATTTTACTACTAAGAAAATCGTATGTTTGTGTCAGAACCACCCAATCCAAAGTGCATTACCTAATAAACGGAACATATTGAATGCTTCTGTAAGGCCAAAATGTCTAAATAAATATCACACCTATGAGATTCAACTAAACAGTCCCGTACTCTATAGGGTAGCCAATATTTTTCCTCTCTCTCTCTCTTCCCTACACCTCCATTGTTGGACAGGGGATGCTGGTGGCGGTCGGGAAATATAGCAGAGAGAGAGAGAGAGTGGATAGGCGGTCGGTCGGGAGCCGACGGAAGGGGGGGGGGGGTGGCAAGCCGGGAAAACGCGGCGGAGAAGAAACAAAAAAGAGAAGAAACAAAAAAGAGAAAGAAATGAGGGAAAATTAGGGATTTACGGGGAAATTAGTGACGGATTCGCGATGGCCAAATTTTGTCGCTACATCGTCGCTAATGGGTGACGACTTAGCGACGAAATAGTTCTGTTGTTGATTCATCGCTAAGTTACAATGAATATGGAGACAAAATAAAATCCATTGCTAATTCATCGCTACTTTGCGATGGATTATCGACGGAATACTTTTCATTGCTAAAATCACAAATAACTGATATTTTAGCAACGAATATCTTTCTCTCGCTAATCCATTGGGACTTTGAGACATATTTTTTTTGTCGCAAATGGTCATCGCTAATTAGGGTTTTTCTTGTAGTGTATAAGATTTCATACATTTGATTTCCTGGATGTTTATTCACATTACAGGTCATCAGATGCTATTCCTTATCTGACGTAAGTGATCAATGCTATGAAATTACGACTGATAATAGCTTGACATTTTCTTCTTCTTTTTTAGCATGTTGCACATGGTTAGTAGCCTAATCATGTTGGAGTTAGGGTAGATCCACTCCACTGACCCCGAACTGGGCTTTCCTAACCCAACGGTAGCAGTCCATCGTTGGGCAGGTACCAAGTGAGAGCCCTACGCATAGTGCAGAGCGCTCAGGGTCTATCTGACTGACCTGCATAACAAGACCCCTAATACCCAGTACTGGGCTTGGGGTTCAGTCATTCAACGACAGCAGTTTATTCCCGGCTAGCAGAGATTATCGGTGCCAGCGTGCAGGTTGAGCACGCTGGGCCTGTACCTAGTGTGGGCCAGGGACGCTGGCGCTGCCAGCGTGTTGCTGGAGCAGCAGGCTTGTTGTTGCTACTACCAGTGGGACGCCGGTATATGCTGGTTGTAGACCTGTGTGGGTCTATCGTAGCCAGTAGCGCCCCATACATGGGTTTGGGCAGTGGTCAACTTGACCCCACCCTTGTTCCGGTCACACCCATGACCGTAAACCGAGTCGACCTTATTGGTTGAATTCATCCGGGCTGTGGTTAGTTATTTGCAGCCACGGTTGATCAACATCAACCAACTTGGTTAGGCGGCAATTATGGCGCAGACCATAGTGGTATTGATCTATCGGACCATAAAAGGTACCGCAACTTGTCGTGTCGATGGTAGCATTGCACCATGACATTGGTGCAGCAAGATTGGGAAAGAAAGAACCCTTTTTGCAAGGACTTGTTGGGCCTGCTCACATAAGTGGTGGGTGGTCTCCTCAATGAGTGTTTGCATCGGTTAGCGTGTCTCATTGACTGCGTCACTTGATGGTAGTTGCCACATGGCCATGGCGTGGGCGTACTTAGGGCAGCCCGACGTGGTGTGTGAAGTCCATGTGACTTCAATCTGAGTGCATATAAAGAAAAAAATGTGCATATACACGATAAACAAAGCTTATCGCGAATATGGCACTGCTCATGGGTACGAAAATGTATGCCATAGCTCAAAAAATAAATGTTTGAATGTGGGCTTTGGGTCGATCCGAATTCTAAGAATTTTACACATCTTGGTGGTGCTTATGACACCCAAGTGATAAGATGCATACAATGTGCTTGAACTTAGACACAAGTTCGAGATTTTAGAAATCTCTCGTGGTGCAATGGCTCGCACAAAAACATAAATAAAAGTGATAAATGTATGCATAAATATAAAATTTTCAAGATTATGGGTATACCTACAAGACGGTATATGTTACCGGATTCTCTGGGCTTTAGGTACATCTGAAAGACGGTGTATGTTATCTGGCCCGTGGTCTACCTTGAAGAGGGTAGATGGTACAAGCTCCGTGAGACAGTTGAGTTTTCTTGAGAGCTAGACGTCTCACCCGGTCCCTAGTCCACAGAGTTAGGGGGTCAGGACTACCAATGTGTCATAGGTGGTAGATCCAAGTCTTTTGCAGAAGTTTTCAGGGTGTATCATAATTCTTGTTCTAACCACTGGGAAGCTTTCTCTCGATCACGGACCATCCCCTTTGGATATCCATACGGCTAGTCATACGGGTTATTAAATAATAGACCCCTGTATGGTCTTGGTTCGATACGATATCGAATGCCTGTGCGTACCCACATGATAAGTGAAAGATAAACATAAAAGTTTTACTTTGTTCTCATAATAGTTTCTGAGTAAATATTGTAATCCTTATATTGAATCTTAGAAATGGTAGAAACAAGTAATGACTATAAGAATGAGCATGTATCTGGTATTTTTTTGTTTCATAGTAAAAGTAGAAAGCATGCATGTCTTAATAGAAATTTTCTTCTTAGCAAGTTATGTTGTATGAAATTTTATGAGTTTAATAACTGCAAATGTTGCACATATTTCTACACAAGACACTAAGCACAACATATAAATATAATGCTTTTTACACAGACAGGAGACTCTAACCCTTCTGCATTTTAAATTTTTTCATATAGCAAATGAATGGAGCAATCGTGGGTGTCGCAACAGAAGTAGTTATGGGATCTCAGTTTTCAGTATTCATGTTTAGACTCTGATTAGTTAGATTTATGTTTCAATTATGAGATGTAATTAATGATATTAATGCTTTAATTAATGAATGAAATGCTTTTTAGTACTTCTTTGTTTTACCCTCGCCTGACACTTGAACTTATCACTTTTGCTATTTCAAAAAACAACAAATCCAAAATTTATCTTCCAAATTATTGGGGTGTCACACATTGATTTTCAAGTCTTAAATGATCCTTCTTATACATCATAATCATATGACAAAAGAGTTTGTTTCTATAAAGGCATGTATCTAGATCATATACATACAGTGAAATTTAAAAAAAAAGTAAAAAATATGAAAATCTTGATGAGTTTTACATATTTGACTGGTTTATATATTTTAGTTACCCTAGAACAAAGAAAACTTGAATATGTAAACTGGTATGAACTGAGATTTTCATAGTTTTTTTTTTTGCAAATTTAACCCTGTAGATGCATTCGGCATGGTCCATTTACTTGGAATTGAATATTAGATCATTGTAATCGGATCAAGATATGTAATTTTTTATGCTTGCATATTTACAAAAATTCTAAGCCATTAATTTTCAAACCTTAAAAGATCGTTCTTATATACATCGTAATCAGATGATCTAAGAGTTTGTTTCTATAAAATCACGTATCTAGATCATATTGTGATTTCGACTAGGCCGACTTCCCTATGACTCACCAATTCACGAACAAATATCTCACATTTTTGGGTCATAGACCCATCTCTTGGAAGACCAAGAAACTATATATCGGCGGTAGCTACATATGAGATGATTTGGTTAAGAGCCCTCCTAGTTGATCTTGGATTCTCGCATGGTAAACCAATGCAGCTATTTTGTGATAATCAAGTCGCACTCTACATTACAGCCAATCCGGTGTTCTACTAACGGACTATGCACATAGAACTTGATTGCTAATTTGTGCATGAAAAATTACAAGCCAGCATCATTTTCACTCATCATGTGCCTACTAATTTACAACCGACATATTCACTAAGGCACTTCCAATTTCTCTTCCTCTTAAAGAAGTTGGGAGTTAAAGGACCTCCACTCTCCAACTTGAGGGGGAGTATCAGATGTGGCAAGCAAAATGTGAGCCTCACCTACGTAGCCAACTAAATATGAAGCTCGTCCTAGCACACCAAATGTGTAGATCTCCCACCAAATGTGAAGCTCACCCAAATGGTCATGGCATATCCAGCCAAGATAACCGTGTCCTCATCCTATATCCACGAGATCCAATGGCTGTAGATAAAAGAGATGTAATCTGTTGTATTTTTCTGTCTTTATCATCTCTATTATCAAGGGATCTGTGTTCATATACCAGTCCATTTCTTAAGGAATGAGATAACGTATTCTCCTTTCCTCATTTTGTTTCTCAATTTCTCATCCCTAATCTCTTACTTAATTTTTAGTCAATCAGTTCTTATTTTTTAACAAAAATTGATTTGAATGCTGGTTGAAGTTTGAGAATATGGTACTCAACCACATTTGCCCTTAAGCCTACTTCAATCAAGTTTTTTTTCATCTTCAAGATTGCTGGTGGACCCATTCTCATGAATAATTTTCTCTATGTAAGCTCAAGACTCTTATATTGGAACACCACTAGGGGTGGCAATCGGGTCGGGTTGGCGGGTTGGCGTGTCAGCATACCTCAACCCGAACCCGACCCGTTTATTAAACGGGTCGGCTGTGCCAAACACGAACCCGACCCGTTTAATAAGCGGGTAACCCGACACGACCCGCCAACCCATTTAATAAATGGGTTGGGTCGGGTAAACGTGTTTTCAGGTTCGCGGGTCAGGTTGGCGGGTCGGGTTGACGGGTTGACGGGTCGGGTTGGCGGGTTGACGGGTCAGGCAGACGGGTTGGCGGGTCGGGTTGGCGGGTTGACCCACCCGCCTAACCCGTTTATTAAACGGGTCAGCCGGGTTGGCGGGTTGGCATACCCCCAACCCGAACCCGACCTGTTTAATAAACGGGTTATACGCGGGTCGACCCGTTTATTAAACGGGTTGGCTTAAGCCCAACCCGAACCCGCCTAAGAGACGGGTTGGCGGGTCGGGTTGGCGGGTCGTGTCAGAAATTGTCACCCCTAAACACCACCAAGGATGACCGTTGGGTTATCCAACAAAAAAAAAGACATTGCTTTTGAGTAAGAATTTGATTTCAGTGTACATATTGGAATCAAGTCATACAAAAAGTATTTCTTCCTACCCCCTTCAACTCATTTAGATTTGTGGCTGGGCTAGGGGGATAGCCGAGCCATTCTCTCGTGACAAAGACTGAACTAGCAACTAAACGAATATATTCAACGAGCAAAGAAAGAGAGAGGGATTCGAACCCACGATAGTTATTTGTTCGTAACTATTCCAGTTTTCAAGACCGGCACTATCAACCACTTAGCAAACTTCAGCCTACACCACAAGGAAAGTGATTTAGGCTTTGCTAGGGAGCTGGTGAGTGGAAATAAGAGATAAGGAGTGGATTTGTCAACTACATCCTTCTCAGGATGCAGCAGAAAATGGAATATGGGAGACCATCTCCCAATTACTAATCCTAAACAGTGGGATTTTGAGGATTTTCCCATCTTTGCCTCAGTTCTGGATCCCAAACAAACCATAAAAAAGTCTTACAAATTAGCATGGGTTTTTTTTTCTCTTTTTTGGTCCACCAATATAATTTCCCATTAGCTACTTCTAAGAAGAGGATATGCGTTCCTTTTCAGAGAGATCAGCTTCATTTCAATTATTGGATTCCTTTTCAGAGGAGAGATCAGCTTCATTTCAATTATTGGATTGGTGTTTCTAATGATGTTTGTGTCAGTGTGAATTAACAAACCTCTGGTTTAACGGATCGGATATAGTTAAAAACATTGGATTGGAATATGGAACATTTTTTCTGCATTCAGATGGTTACAACAAAGATTAGATCAGTGTTTTAGATTAGATCTAATTCACATTAAAATTCAAATCTAATCTGATATTTACAAGTAAAAATCTTATTTTTATTTTTTATTTTTTACATAAACGAATTTTACCACATGTAAATCTGATATGTTTTCAACCATAGCCCAAGCTCTGTCGAGCGAAGGGCTCTTGTGTCATAGATGCCCGAGCAACCTGCGGCCTTTGTTTGCTTTCAAGTTTCACCCTATGTCACAATCATAGTGACAAAAGTTAAAAACGGCAAAATATCGTTTTTCAACAACTCG
Source organism: Nuphar pumila (assembly GCF_984573655.1). Taxonomy (NCBI): domain Eukaryota; kingdom Viridiplantae; phylum Streptophyta; class Magnoliopsida; order Nymphaeales; family Nymphaeaceae; genus Nuphar; species Nuphar pumila. Next base: position 113,829,276 of record NC_143255.1, on the reverse strand, counting down.
TGAGAATTTGAAAAATTTTCATAAATCATGCATTTTTTTCTGCAAAATCTCTGCAATAAAAAATTTAATTAAAAAATATATAAAATGATTTTTATAAGAAAAAATAATAAAAACTATTTAAAAATAAAAACACATGGTTTTTTTTACGATAAATAGCCATTTAAAACGTAAATATCAAGTTTAAATTGTGGTATTTATGTTTTTTTATAAATCTCGTGATATTTTGAAAATCTTGCGAGAAATTTCTGTTTTAAACTTTCGGTCAATTTCTTGCGATATTATCACGAGAATTTCATAAATCTCGCGATATTTGTCACTATGGTCACAATTATGCCATTTATTTAGCTTGTCATGGATGACATGAAACGGATACGCTGACACAACTTTGACATGTACAGAAATTATTTTATTTTTCAAATGTATTTTTTAATTATTATATAATATTAAAAAAACATTTTATATATTAAAATATCTAAAAGGAACCCACCTAGAGATGCGGGTCACTTAATGGGCCTACCTCCCTAAAAAGTAAATAGTGCACTCACCAATGTTGACAGGGTTGATTTTAGCCCATAATCGATTTTCAAAAGGATTTAGAGAATGGGCGGGGTCAGACTCACATTGAATGCATTTGAATTGGTTACTTTTATTTTTAAATTTATAAAATCATTTTTTTTAAATTTATGAAATAAATGTTAAAGTAATAGATGGATCGGGTGATTCGGAAGTCCAAGCAGTCCCAAGATAAAATCAAAAGATGATAAGAGGAAGAATTCTGTTAAATCAAGGATAGTAGAAAGAAATCAGGCATCATCTAATGCTGGAACTCTTTCCAAAGTAGAGAGAATTGTCGCTAAATACTAACATAACAATGGAAAGTATTCTATCTCCAGATTCACGAAGATCTGGTCATACTTGGAAGCCAGAGAAGAGATGGATTTAATAAATACCACCTACCCATTGTTAGTCCATACTTGGAAGCATAGTGACAAATATAGCGAGATTTATGAAAATCTTGCGATAATATCACGAGAAATTGCTTGAAATTTTAAAACGGCAATTTCTCACGAGATTTTCAAAATATCGCGAGATTTATGAAAAAAACATAAATACCGTGATTTAAATGCGAGATTTATGTTTTAAACAGCTACTTATTGCAAAAAAACATGTATTTTTATTTTTAAATGATTTTTATTAATATTTTCTTATAAAAAAATATTTTTTAATTACTTTTTTTATTGCCAAGATTTTGCCCAAAAAAATGCAAGATTTATGATTTTTTTTTATTTCTCACGAGTTTTTGAAAAACAAGAAATTGCCGAATAAAAACATTTGTCATTGTGCTTAGAAGCAATAGAAGAGATGGAAGATATTTAATGAGGATTTAATAAATACCACCTACCCATAGGTGTTATATATATATATATAATAACAAATAAGATAATTGGGCCACACCAATCGTCAAACAGACAAACCACAGAAATTCTATCGTTAATTTAAATACAGCAATTAATAACCCCACCACTTATCAACACACGCTCTCAACACACTTTAATAATATCTAAAAGTTACATGGAGAACCATTAAAATAAAGGAGAATGATTGCCTCGCTTTGATGTTGATTTTAAAAACAAAGCTGAGTTATATTCTATAGCCACGTGTAAGTTTTGTGCCGTTGCACCTGACTGTCCTCCATCTCAGATCAGGGGGTACAGCGGCACAAACAAAGTGTGCAATGTGATTAACCTGACCAACAGTCCATTTTGTCTGGACTCTTGCAATTTTTCTGGGAGTCACCATTAAAGACTGAAAGAATATTTGTTGCACTATAGAGTATGGTACTCTCTAGCTGAATCTCATAGGTGCGATCTTAATTTTGCTGATTTGGCCACATGAATGAATTCAGCATGATCAATTTTGTTAGGAAATGCGCTTTATATCGCATGGTTTCGACGTAAAAATATGAATATTTTTAATAGCGAACCTTTGTTGTTGAGTTTTGTTAGCACTTTAGAAAATCCGTTGCTTATACAGCACGAGGTGGTGCTATCTATGAAATCCAGCCTGGTCTATGACCATATTGAAGCCGCCCAACTTGACTCGAGCCAGCTTACAAGTTGACCCATCCCCATCACAAAAAGTCCTTTAGGGCTCTCACATTCGTTAAACTTATGGTGGGTGGCAAGGATATCTGCTTTAGGGGGCATCGTGCTGTTGAGTATAAATAAATAAGACAAGCAACATAACGGACTCGTCAGCATCTCTCTCTCTCTCGTGCGGAGCGTCCTCGGCACGTGAGACGCGGTTACGCAGGTGGCCAACCAAACCGCCTTACCTGTCTATCCGTGTATGCATACGTACTCCTGGAAAGTACCTGGGTCCCACCACAATATCCACACCATCTCCCTCTCCACATCATCATCAAATGGGGTCGCTTACCTTCTTTTTAGCTCCCGACTCCTCGCCAATTACTCGCGCTTCGCCGATCGTCTCGCCTTTTGGCTGCACCGGACCGGTTCTACCTGCTCAAATCACAAATATCGCGATGTTTTGAAAATATCGTGCTTTTATTTCGACAAATTTTAAAATGCAAAATATTTCTGAAAATGCCATGGTGTTTTTTTAAATGAACATTTTTCGAATTTAGGATAATGTTTGTTATCCTCCGTGAGTTAGAAAATGATGCAGGAGCAGAGCATGGTCATTGGGGGTTTAGGATCCGTTTGGATCTATTTGATTTAATTAAATATTTAGCATAGAATTGGATTTTTGGAACGTAGTTAGGTTTTATGTCGTTAATAGAATTAGGGTTTTGTATTTTGTACGTAAATACTCCTGGTAGAGACTTTAATTTGGGGAGATGAATGAATGAGTTTGAGTATTTTTCTTTAATTTCTGCCTATTTTTCATTAGATTTCTAGTTTCCCCTAAAATAGTGTAGGAGTAGTTCATAGTTCATAAATTTTCTTGCGAATCGAGCGACTGATTTGCATCAAAGAAAAGACTTTTTTTGTACATATGACTTCTAGATATGATCTGCATGTTTGGTTTAGTAGAAACGGGCCGTTGGATCCTGTTTTTCCAGCATGTATGTCGGATTTTATGGGGGAATGAGAAATCGACGGCCTACAATATACTGAATTTTCAACCTTCAAAAATTTGTATTTTTACAAAAAAAATATCATCTAAGGGTCGGTTCCTACTAGTTTGACTACGCTGAACACGGCCATGGGTCAAATTTAGTCAAAGCATGGGATATGTGGATAAGAAAAAAAAAAGGTTCACTGTTATTTTCGTACCATCTTTTATTGAGAAATTACAATTTTTGTATGCACTAACTGCTGGTAATATCGTAGCCCACAAGGGCTCTCCTCATTTGGTAGGAGCAACTTGTGAATGTTACCAAGTTGACAGGACATCACAAGTTTGAAACCCATGGGTGGCATCCCTTGCCACAAGGTCGAAGCTAAGTGTACTCCCTGATGGGCCGGGGCCGGGGGACCTCAAGGGTTTTACCAACCGGTGGCCAGCCAATGTGTGGTCGGTGATGGGGTTTTCCCTTGGATTATTCAAAAAAACAAAACAAATGGTAATATTGTAACAAAATAGTTCTCTCGTTTGGAAGTCCATGGGAAGATTTTGTATTCTGTTTTTCCATTTGTATACAAAATTTTCACATTCCTTTCTCGCTTCCAAACGTGCCATTGGAGTGTGTGAATTACGGTTTTCCAACGCAGGAGACTAGAGGCCATCAACGTGTGGATCTGGGTCAGGTTCAGATGAATCTAAAGTCCATGGATCATCTAGGTTGGCTGTATGGTCGGAGATTCAAAACACCCACATAAATAGTTCCATCAAAGCTCCAAGTGACCTAGGACCAGTTTCCATTTCCTTTATGCTTCAGCACATAATCACAAACTGGACCTAGATCCGAATGGCTAAATAAACCAAAATGCAACCATCTGGTGTAGATTTCTAATTTCTTAACACAATCAACCAACCCACACGTTCGAACCTTAATTGGCCCCACCATATTAGGGATGTCAATGGACCGGTCACCGGTGAGACTTGAGAACGTCTCTTTCCAAGCAGTGTTTCTTCCTCTAGACCAAGAGGCACACGGAGAGAGAGAGAGAGAGTAAAGCTCATTCAATGCACAGAGGTTGGTCTAACACTCGTTCAATGCACCACCAGTTGTTTGACCACGTTGAGCCACTGGACCATCCCCACTCAAAAGAGCCAAGTTAACTTAACCATCTCTGTCGCCCGCCGAACCAAGTCAAAGGCTACAGCTACTGACTCTGGGTTCACACCTATTGTTTCCCTCTGACCCCGCGAGAGAACCGCAACCGAGCCATTTTCCAAACCGATCAGACCAGGTCAACGACCTTTACACCCTTTGATTTTAATGACCAAGATACTTCCGGAACACACACTCGCACTCTCTCATTTGACTTTAGTAGACGGGATGGGTCAAACTCGGACCCACTGATTCATTTCGTACAGAACACGTCACCGTCTACGTCGCAGCCAGTGAGCTTTGCGCAGTGCCAGTTTTTTTTTTTTTCTCCAACAACGCGTGGCCTACATGGGATCTTCGTTCTCCACGTCAGCGTTTGAGTTGACGTGTGAAAACAGCTGGAGTTGAATCAACAGGTCGGATTCACCCGTTGGCATGTCCAGCCTGGCTCTTTACAGGATATAACCGTGTCCGCGTTCTGGAAGCTAACTCCCCTCCGCCCGCCCATTTATAAAGACCCCAACTATTCCCTTTTAGGCAAACACCAACATCTATCCTTCAACTGAAACAAACCACTCTCCACACACACACGTAGTCCCCTTCTCTGTGATGATGAACACTCCCAACTACTATTTCAATTTCCAGGCACCGGAATTCTCATTCCTCAGCAGCAGCGGCGGCGACAACCTCCATTACGACAGCCCGGTTTCCGACCCTGGCAGTGCTGGCACCCTGCCTCCGAAACGCAAAGCCGGCCGCAAGAAGTTCCAGGAGACCAGGCACCCGACTTACCGCGGCGTCCGCCGCCGGAATGGCAGCAAGTGGGTGTGCGAGGTCCGTGAGCCGAACAAGAAATCGAGGATCTGGCTCGGGACGTATCCGACACCGGAGATGGCGGCGAGGGCACACGACGTTGCGGCACTGGCTCTGCGTGGACGGTCCGCCTGCCTGAACTTCACCGATTCGGCGTGGCTTCTCCCGTCTCCGGCATCAACTTCCGCCAAGGACATCCGGCGGACGGCCATGGAGGCTGCGGAGAGGTTCCCGCCGAAGGAGAATGAGGCCACGGCCGCCGAGGCTGACCAGCCGGAGCCGACATCTGTGGTGGCAGCGGGACGGGAGAACATGTTCTTCATGGACGATGAGGCGGTGTTCGCCATGCCCAGCCTGCTGGACAGCATGGCCGAGGGGTTGCTCCTCTCGCCTCCCTCAATCGTTGAGTGTGGATCCCCCTTTGATGACGCGGAGGACAGCGATGCTGACGTGCGGCTGTGGAGCTACTCCATGTGAATCGCTCGGCAAGAAGACGTCCCGGGTCGGCCATTACTCGGCCACCGGACGACGAGACGTCGCGGCACACTGAACGGTTTTTTAGAATAGTAGAGTTTGTATGATCACACCAACTCGGTAGTTTTTTAGTGTGAACTGTGAATTAGTCGGCAAATAAAAAAAGAGTATGCAAATTTGTCACTATGTATATATATATATATATAAATAAAAAGAGTGTAACAGTTGCTTACTCCTCTTTTTTTATAATTTACATAACAAACAAAATAGCAAAAAAGGCAAAAAGAGGAAATTCTTATCAGAAAGCTAGTCGAAGAGAAGCTTCCTCCGGACGGCTTTGGAGAATTTCGCGACCCGAGAAGCAGTGAGCTCAACAGGATTCTGAGCGGGAGAGGTGCCGCCCGCAGCCGGTGCGGCTTTGATCGGCTCCGGCACCGCCTGGATCGGTAGCTTCGTCGACCGGAAGAACTCGGTGATGCTGCGTTGCGTGCCTGGATCGGTCGGGGATTTCCTGCGCCTGGATTTGGATCTCTTAGCTTCCTGCAGAACGGCCGGCTTGGATTCAGGGGAAAACTGAAGTAACATTCTCACTTGGAAATCGATCAGCGTACGGGCTAGCCGGTTTGGTTAGGAAAAAGGTCAATCCAGTTTGAAACATGACACGAGGTAATCAATGGTTTTCCCAAGCAAAACCACATCTGGTTCATGATTAAACTGAATATGACCTTATATATGTATTCGGCATAGTTTATTTGATAGAAATCATGTTTCTGTGAAAATTCATGCTATTGCATTGTACCACAAAAATAACCATGGCTGTTGCTTAGAAACATTTCCATAATCTCCTTGTTTGGGAAACTCTTTTCTGCTCCAATCAACTTACAAACTCTGTTTTGCCAATTTTCTTCCTTCTTATTTTCCTTATTTCTCAGCATCTACAGAACAAGATCAACAAACTGAATAAAAAAGAAAAATCATAAATGCTAAAAAAACTTCTGAAAAACAGTAATCATATTAACATCTTCCCTTTAACCGGCCATTAACAACTGATGATCACACTTATTAAAGCATAATTGGCAAAAGAATGAGAACATGAGCCAGAGTGGGCAGGAATAAGACCTACAAGGTTGTGTATTGTCATCATTTAATTGACAAAAAAGGAAAATTTGGATTCTGCAACCTAGATTGTACAGTGACTTTTTAAGAAACCTAACAGGTTGTGGTCTATCAGATCTTCACATCCAAATGACTCAAGTCAAGGCATATGACAGTAAATGAATCAATCAATGGCATCTCTTGTTTCGAAGAATATCAACCCATGCATCTCACTTTTTATCAATAAAAAAACCATTAACATATGTTTGTATTAAGTGAATTACTGCTTTGTGTCTTATTGCCTCGTTACATTCCCTCAAGAATGTAATGGAGGTGTAGGTAGAACAAGGGAAATGAGAAAGAAGATCAGGTGCTTGGGAAACAAGGGAGAAATAATAGGGGGCTCGACTAGCCTGGGAAGAGAGAGGAGAGAGGTTGGGCTAGTTAGGTTGGTTGGTTGAGTGATTTGAGAAGTTAGGGAGAGGTTGGGGATGGATAAGTGAGAATCTTAAGAGGTTAGGGATACTAACCACCTAAGCTTAACCCTTTTAGAGTAGGGCACACTACCAAATAGAATTTACAAGTGAGTGCTCTCCAAATTGCAATAAAAAATCAAGATAGATGAGAATGAATGAGCCAAGTGGCTTTGGCTGAGCCTTATATAGGCCATGCCCCCTCCTATCTACCCTCATTACATATTGATGTTACATTCATGACATCCCAACCCCAAGTGAATACAAAATGACCTAATTACAAGTAGAAATTACAAGACATGCCATGCCGCCCGATGTAGAGCCTAAGTAGGCTAGACAACTAGTGTAGAGATGCTTGTGACTCCAATATTGGTTCAATAATGTTGGCTAGGAATATGTGCATGTATCATTCCCACCCCCTTGAAAATTTGCCTTGTCCTCAAGGCAAGTGTTGAGATAACCAATGCTCTTGTGAAGATGGAGATGAATATGGTGTCCATGGTCTTTGGCCCTCTCGGGTCCCAAATCTTGATTCCCTTCCAATGGTGCAGCTCAGTTATATTATTTCCATGGTTAAGGAACAATTTGAACTCTAGCTAGGTTTGCCTTGAATCATGAGCTCCTTGCAATCCTCATGGTATTCTTCATTGTTGATTCCCGTGCCACTTGCATTTTAACAATTCTCAACTGAATTTGGGAAAGTTCAGCATTACGCATTATGGATGGCTGCATACTCCCTGAAATTTGAAAAAAAATGGGGTTATGTAGAATAGCAGATCATACAACAGCCTTGGGCGCCACTTGAGGCTCGCTTTGCTTGTCTACAAGTGAATGATCTGCGGAGGTGAAGTCTGGTGTGACAGTCGAGGATCCTCCGAACAAGTGGCACAAGTGATGCCACAATCCCTCGGGATGAAATACCCACATCCGGTCCATAATATGTGATCTGAACATGGTATCAAATCCACTGCTATTGCTAGGCCAATTTGTCACACAATTATTTGTTATTCTTCCAAATGCTTTCCTAGCAATATTTTGCCGCAGAGGTTGACTAAACAGTGGGAAACTAATCATGGTACAATTCAGATTTGCCATTAACAGAATAGTGTGGTGCACATCGAGCTCCTTTGCCCTGTTTGTTATATATATATATATATATATATATATATATATATATATATATATATATATATATATATATATATATATAAGGTAATACATATACATATATATAATATATGTATATGTATCTACCTATTATATATATAAAATATATATTTATTTTATTTCAGTCGTGAGGGTATATTCATCTTTTTACACATATTCTTTTTTGAGAATATGTATGTAATTTTATTTTTTGTTTTGTTTTGTTTTCTTATTCTTTCTTTTTTGGTTTTAACACATGGAGGGGCCCACTCAATATGATCGTTGGGCCCTCCAACGGTTATAATTATAACCATTGGAGGGGTCCCAACGATCATATTGGGAGCCCCTCCATGGCCTCTCATTGTGTATAAATAGGGGAGTTCCCCCTTGTGTTTTGGTATGGCTTTGGGTCAAAGCCCAAGTATTCAATAAAGCTTTTATTCATTTTCTTAGTGCATTTGAGAGATTGATTGATTTGTGCTTTTGTGCACAAGTGTTCTTTGTGTTCTTATTTGTGTTCTTATTGTGCATATGTGCACTTGTCTTTCATCAAGAACTTTGGGTCTTGATTATAGTATCTTGTTGAAGATACTTTTACATGGTATCAGAGCTTGGTTTGGGAAAGAAAGATCGTGCATTCTCCACATTCTTGGGTGCCTCGAAAAACGTACCTTCAAGCCATTGGAGATTGGAGTGGATCATTTCCTTCGACCAATATTTTAAAAGTCTTCTTTGTCAAGAAAGACTTAAAAATCTATTGAGGTACGCATTCCTTTTTATTTCTATCCTCTCTAATGGGCGAAAAAGACTCCCACTTCTCCTTTAGGTTTAAAATCAATGGTTCAAACTATCATGTTTGGGCTGGTAATATGGAAGCTCATATTAAAGGGAAAGGGGCTTTGGGGGTATGTTAAAGGTTCGATACCGGAACCCGAACCAAAAATTACTATTATGAAAAAAGGAAATATAAAGATTCTTGAAGGAGAGGAAAGGCAAAGAGCTCTTGAAGATTATTCAAAGAAACATGACGAATGGGAAATGAAAAACTTCAAGATCTTATCATGGTTTTTCTCATCCGTTGAAACTAAGATCAATGCCAACATCATCAAATTCAAGAAAGCTTCTGAAGCTTGGCTATATCTTGAAAAAATGTATATATCAAGGGATTTATCACACAAATACTACCTTTGAAAGAAGACGTTAACCCTACAACAAAATGAGATGACTATTCAAGAATACTTTGCCGAATTGTCTTCCATTTGGGATGAGCTTACTATGCTTGAACCTAAATGGAGTGGTGAAGCTATCGAGCTTAGACACAAGCAACTTGAGGAAGAACGTTTTTTTCACTTCATAAATGGCCTTAGACCCAAATTTGAACAATTTTGGTCCTCTCTTCTTTCTTCTTTCACGTCACCCTCCATTGAAGATGTTATTACTAAATTGAGTGGGGAAGAAACCCGTATGGGTATTAGTAAGAGCAAACCTAGCATCCTTGCTACCTTCTCTATTCAAGAAGAAAGTGAAGGAGTGAATGTCGTTTCAAGACCAGGTAACAATGTGAGGACTTACAAAGCTCCTCACTTCAAGAATCAAAATCAATGAGGAAATTGGCAAAATGAAAAAAGAGGCTATAGCAAACTAACTTGTCATTTTTGTAAAGAACCGGGGCATATCAAACCTATTTGCTCAAAATGAAAGAAATTGCTTGCAATAGCTACCACATCTCAACCGGAAGAACGATCATCCTCTTCCAATGGGTCTCTCTCTTTACAACAAATTGTGGAAGCTCTTCAACCTCTTCTCAAGGGAGGAACTTCCGGAGCTGCTATGACAACCCCTTCACCCCCCAGTAAGATATCTTGGCTTTTAGATTCTGGTGCATCATTTCATATAACCCCAAATGCTTGTTCTCTTTCCGAATATTCTAAAAACTCGTTTCCATCTTTTGTCTCAACGTTGAATGAAACATCTCTTGAAATTAAAGGAATAGGTAATTTCGAAAAACAGGATTTTTTTATTCCAAAAATTAGATTCATACCAAAACTTAATTTGAATTTGCTTTCGGTTTCTCAACTCTCGGACCATGGTTGCGATATAAAATTTTCTTTTGATAAATGTTAGATACAGGATCGCCGGTCCGGGAGGGTTGATTGGGGAAGGCTCTAGGAGAGGAGATCTCTACTATGTTCACTCTCTCCAAGTTCTCAAGAATCAATTTTGTAATGTTGTCCAAAATAAGGATATTCATGCATGGCATAAGAGACTTGGACATCCCAACATTGTTAAAATTTTATATTTACTTTTTGTTAAACACCTTTGTAAAGGAGATTTTGTATGTAATGAATGTATTCTTGGGAAAATGAAAAGTTTACCCTTTTATCAAAGATCCATGTTTACAACAAAACCTTTTGAAATCGTTCATTTCGACGTATGGGGTCTGGCTCCTGTGATATCTAAAGGAGGATTTTCATATTATGTGATTTTTGTTGATGATTACACTAGGCATTGTTGGATATATTTTCTCAAACATAAAATGAAGTTTTTTTGACTTTTAAAACTTTCATATGATGATTTTAAATCAATTCAATGGAAACTTAAAAATTCTTAGATCTGACTCCGGAGGAGAATACTTCTCAAATGAATTCAAGAGTTATCTTAAGTTGTGGTATTCTCCATCAAAAATCTTGCCCAAAAACTCTTCAACAAAACGGATTAGCCGAACGAAAGCATAGGCATATTATTGAAACAACTCAAACTTTACTTATTTCACAAAACATTCCAAAAAACCTCTGGGCTGAGGCAACCCTTACTTCGGTCTATCTCATAAATAGGCTTCCATCAAAGAATTTGAACAAAATTTCCCTTTTTGAAAAATTACACGAGAAGGAACCTGACTATAGCAGGTTAAGGGTTTTTTGTTGTAAATGTTTTGTCTTTACGGATAAAAATGATAAGCTTTCTCCAATGGCCATTCCTTGTGTCTTTCTTGGTTATTCGGAAACCCAAAAGGGTTTTAGGTGTTATGATGTTGGAAATGACAAATTATATGTATCCAGAAATGTGAGTTTTTTGGAAAATCTTAGTGGTTTCGAAAGTCTTAAAACTCATAATGAGAATGTGGATTATTCCTTTCTATTTGAATTGTTAGCTAAAGATGATGATACAAGTGATGATGAGTCAACTCAAAATGACTCGAGTGATAATGAAATCGAGAAAACTATCACCCCTCTGCTCTCCCCTCTACATCAACATATCGATGAGGGAACATCTAGAGATCCCATCACCTATGTTCATAGAGATAAAAACACCTTTAGAAGTGCTCTTGAAAGATATGATGACATCAATTGGACTGTCTCTCTAAGAGAGGAGAACCTGCGAAGAACCGAAAGACATAGGAAAGCTCCCTCTAGGTTTATCTCATATGACTCTTTTTCACCTAAATATAGGGCATGTCTTAGTGCCATTCATTCTTACGTAGAACCTAAAAATTTTGAGGAAGCACGAAAATGTTTTGAATGGGTAGAAGCTATAAAGAATGAACTTGGTGCTCTAAGAAGAGCCAAAATGTGGGAGTTTCAAGATCTCCTTAAGGGTAAGAAAGCAATATGATGTAGATGGGTATTTAAGGTAAAAACTAAGAGTGATGGATTCCTTGAGAGATATAAGGCTCGATTAGTAGCAAAGGGATATAGTCAAGAATATGGGATTGACTATGAAGAAACTTTTGCCCTTGTGGCCTGTATGGTCACTGTCTAATGTCTCATCACTGTTGCCTCAATCAACAAATGGAACATCTATCAAATGGATGTTAAAAACGCCTTCCTAAATGGTGATCTGAATGAAGAAGTATATATGGACGCTCCACCAGGAATGGAGACTCCCAAAGGGAAAGTGCTTCGCCTTCGCAAAGCACTTTATGGTTTAAAACAAGCCCCCAAGGCTTAGTATGATAGGTTTAACTCCGTAATGTTAGAAAATGGTTTTTCATCCTGCTTCACTGACACTGCCTTATTTGTTAGAAAAACCAATGCAGGGATTGTCATTCTGCTTTTATATGTGGATGATATGCTTATAACCGGAAGTGATTCTAAAGGGGTTAAAAGCATAAAATCAATTTTGAAGGATAAATTTGAAATGTCTGATTTGGGATTCCTAACTTATTTTTTTGCTATTGAAGTAGCATACTCTCATAGAGGGTATTTTTTATCTCAAACTAAGCTTGCCTATGAGATTATTGACATGTCAGGTATTATGGATGATAAGGTTTGTGAAAGAAGCCAAAATGAAAATTGATGATGGTATTCCTCTCTCTGATCCTACCCCTTACAGACAACTTATAGGATCATTGATGTATCTAAGTATTACTAGACCAGATATTTCTCATGCAGTTCATACTACAAGTCCGGATAAAGGAGAAGGGTTGCGATAGGCCAGTGACAGCCAGCATAAAAACTTAGTCATACCCTATGAATATGAATCAATATGAGAATTTCGTTGGGGCGTTCCCTACTGAGCGACGCATTGTACTCTATAGGCCCGGAGGCAGTGATAAATGGGCAAGGGTTGCTAGGTCGTCGCCCAGAAGCGACGCGTCATACCGGCGCTCGGGTGTGGTGTCAAATAGGCAAGGGTTCCCTCACTTTGTTGGACGGGTGTGTTAAAATGTATCTCTCTCTTTATGTAAATATTTACATATATATATAAAGAGAGATACATATACATATATACATCACGTATATATGTATATGTATCTATCTATATATATATATGTAATCAAGGAGGAAGAGAAAATGGTGGGCATTATGGAAGAAGAGATTATAGTAAGATCATATGCCATTTTTGCAAAGAACCGGGTCACATTAAACCGGTATGCCCTAAATGGAAGAAGATGGTGGCTATGTCTACTACTTTTCAATCTACCAAGGAGGAAGGTCCATCAACTTCCAACCATGCTACTTTGGCTCTCAATCAAATCATGGAAGCTCTTCAACCACTCCTCAAGGGATCCGTTTCCGGAGCCGCTATGACCACCTTCTCTCCTCCCGGTAAGACTCTTTGTCTCTTAGACTCGGGTGCATCCTTTCATATGACTCCAAATGTTTTTGCACTTTCTAAATACTCAAAAAATTTGTCACCTTTTGTCTCTACCGTGGATGGGGCTTCTCTTGAAATAAAAAGAATTGGTGATTTTGAAAGACAAGGTTTTTCTATTCCTAAAGTTAGATTTATAGCAAAACTAAATTTAAATTTGCTTTCCGTCTCTCAACTATCGGATCATGGGTGTGATATCAAATTCTCATCAAATAAATGTTGGATACAGGATCGCCGGTCCGGGAAGTTGATTGGTGAAGGCTCTAGGAAGGGAGATCTTTATCTCATGGAATTTCTTCAAATTCCAAAAACCTCTTTTTGTAATGTTGCCCAACATAAGGATATAAATGTTTGGCATAAACGCCTTGGGCATCCAAATATTGTCAAGCTTTCGTATTTACATTTTGCTAAAACCTTATGTAAAGACAATTTCAATTGTAATGATTGTATTCTTGGTAAAATGAGAAGCTTACCTTTTGGACAAAGAACTATGTTTTCAACTAAGCCTTTCGAAATTGTGCATTCGGATGTTTGGGGACCGGCACCCGTTGTGTCTAAGGGAGGATTTTCGTATTATGTTATTTATGTGGATGATTTCTCAAGGTATAGTTGGATATACTTCCTCAAACATAAACATGAGGTTTTCTCTACTTTTAAGGTTTTTCACAAGTTAATACAAAATCAATTCAATAGTAAATTACAAATTCTTAGAACCGATTCCGGGGGAGAATATCTCTCAAATGATTTCAAAAGTTATATTGAAAATAATGGGATTGTTTATCAAAGGTCTTGTCCCAAAACTCCCCAACAAAATGGGTTGGCCGAACGAAAACATAGACACATAATTGAAACTACAAGAACTTTGCTAATTTCTCAAAAAATTCCAAAAAGATTTTGGGCCGAAGCGGCTCTTGCATCGGTTTATCTCATCAACCGACTTCCATCCAAAAACTTGAATCAAATATCTCCGTATGAAATCTTGTATAAAAAAGAACCCGATTACAATAGGTTAAGAATTTTTGGTTGTAAATGTTTTGTTCTCACTGATAAGAATGATAAATTATCTCCCAAAGTTATTCCTTGTGCGTTTTTAGGATATTCAGAAACCCAAAAAGGTTTTAGGTGTTATGATATTAAGAATGATAAACTATATGTTTCAAAAAATGTAACCTTTTTAGAAAACATAAGTGGTTTTGAAGAACACAAAACCCATGAAGATAATGCCGATTATTCTTTTTTGTTTGAACTATTATCTAGAAATGAAGATTTTTTTAGCGATGATGAATTAAATGAGAATGAGGATATAAGTGAAAGTATTCCTCAAACCATTCATGATGAAGAAGAAATGATAAATGAACCAATTACCTATACTCATAGAGATAAAAACACTTTTAGAAGTGCAATAGAGAAATATAGTGATCTTAGTGAATCTTCCAACAACTCTCGAAGAACTGAAAGATCTAGGAAAAATCCTTCTAGATTTATATCCTATGAGTTTTTTTCTCCAAAGCATAGGGCATGTCTTAGTGCCATTCACTCATATCAAGAACCTAGAAATTTTAAAGAAGCTAAGGAAATGATAGAATGGAGGGATGCCATGGACAACGAACTTAGAGCCCTCAACAAAGCCAAAACGTGGGTTTTTCAATGTCTTCCGGAAGGAAAGAAAACAATAGGATGTAGATGGGTTTTTAAAGTCAAAACCAAGAGTGATGGCACTCTCGAAAGATATAAAGCTCGTCTTGTCGCAAAAGGATATAGTCAAGAATACGACATCGATTACGAAGAAACCTTTGCTCCTGTTGCACGAATGGTTACTGTAAGGTGTTTGATCACCATTGCATCTATTAAAAAATGGAATATTTACCAAATGAATGTTAAAAATGCATTTCTAAATGGGGACCTTAATGAAGAAGTTTACATGGATGCTCCCCCTAGTATGAACGTACCAAAGGGGAAAGTCCTTCGTTTGGAAAAAGCGCTTTATGGTTTAAAACAAGCCCCTAAGGCTTGGTATGATCGATTTAATGATGTGATGGTTCAAAATAGTTTTTCCTCATGCTACACTGACACTGCTCTGTTCGTCAAAAAGTCTGATGCAGGAATTGTGATTTTACTGTTGTATGTTGATGATATGTTGATAACAGGTAGTGACATAAAGGGCATCAGAAACATTAAAACCACTTTAAAAGAAAGGTTTGAAATGTCAGACCTGGGGTATCTGACTTACTTTCTTGGTATCGAGGCAGCCTACTCTCATAGAGGCTATTTTTTGTCTCAAACTAAACTTGCCTGTGAGATTCTTGACAGATCAGGTATTACTGATGATAAAATCTGTGAGACCCCAGAAATTGTGGGATAAAAAATGAAGATCGATGATGGGAAACCTTTGGAGGATCCTACCCCCTACCGGCAACTTGTGGGATCTCTAATGTATCTTAGCATCACAAGACCAGACATCTCTCATGCCGTGCATACTGCAAGCCAATTTCAGCATGCTCCTACATCGGTTCATATGAGTGTCGTTCTCCGAGTTGTCAGATACATAAAGGGAACTTTAAACAAGGGAGTTTTTCTTTCCTCATCTTCTGAGTTAAATTTGATTGCCTATACTGACTCTGATTGGGGAGGTGACCCAAATAATCGTCACTCCACTACAGGCTTTTGCATTTTTTTAGGTGAATCCCTGATCTCATGGAGATGTAAGAAACAACAGAAGGTGTCTCTATCATCCACCGAAGCAGAATATCGAGCCATGGCGTCTACAATTATGGAGATTGTCTGGATTCATCAGTTGCTGCAAGACATGGGGATTCCAATTCAAGAACCCACAAAGTTATGTTGTGATAATAAGAGTGCAATCTATATTGCCAAGAACCACACGTTTCATGAGCGGACAAAGCATATTGAGATGGACTGTCATTATGTCCGTGAGGCATATCTACAAAAAGTCATCGATCTTCCTTATGTGACGTCAGAATATCAGTTGGCAGATTTCTTCACCAAGGCATTTTGCTCTCCAAGATTCAACTTTCTCCTTAGCAAACTTTCGGTCATTGTGCCCTAAGTTTGAGGGAGGGTGTTAAAATGTATCTCTCTTTATGTAAATATTTACATATATATATATAAAGAGAGATACATATACATATATACATCACGTATATATGTATATGTATCTATCTATATATATATGTAAATATATATGTTTCTTTTTTCTTGTAAAACCCGAAAGGGTATTTTAGTCATTTCTCTCCATCTTGCGCATATTCATAATTATGAATATGCTGTAATTCTTTTTGCTTTTTTTACTTTTCTTCTTTTCTTTTTTCTTTTCCCTTTTTTGTCTTTTTTTCTTTATTTCTTTGTTGACTCAAAGTCAACCTTGGAGGGCTCAACACTAGTTGTTGAGCCTCTCCAACGGTTAGAATTCTAACCGTTGGAGGGGCTCCAACAGCTAGTGGAGCCCCTCCAAGGCTCCTTTTCCCTCTTATAAATAGGGGAGTTCCCCCTTTGTAAACTTCACTTCTTGGAGCTTTTGTTCTCCATTCTTTTCAATAAAATTCTTTATATTTTGTATGCCTTTGTGCATTTGAGTTTCTTTATTGTACCTTTGTGTACATTTGTTCTAAGTGTTCTTGTGCATTTGTGCACATTGGTGGTGTTGTGCTTATCGCACACTTTATCTCATTTTTTGAGATATTTTCACAGGGTGGGGGTAAAGAAGTTAGTCTAAGACCATAAAATTAGGTTAGCCACTTGGAACATAGGGTCTTTAACTGGTAAGTTGGTAGAGTTAGTAGATGTTATGTGTAGGAGAAAGATTGATATTTTATATCTACAAGAGACCAAATGGGTAGGTGAGAAAGCAAAAGTGATAAAACCTTGGGGATATAAGATTTGGTATACAGGAATAAATAGGAATAGGAATGGAGTAGGGATTGTTATGAGTCGTGAGTTTATAGATAATGTAGTTGAGGTCCGTAGGAAGGGTGATAGGATTTTACTTATTAAATTAGTATTAGGTACGGATATTATTAATATTATTAGTGTTTATGCACCTCAAGTAGGTTTAGATGATTCCATTAAGCATCAATTTTGGAAAGATTTAGATGGAGTAGTACAAGGGATATCTTATGGAGAAAAGCTTTTCATCAGCGGTGACCTTAATGGACATATAGGCATTAGCAGGGATGGATTTGAGAGTATTCATGAAGGCTATGATATAGGAGAAAGAAATGAAAGTGGAGAAAAGGATTTTAGATTTTGGTTTATCCTATGATATGATCTTAGCAAACACTTGGTTTAGGAAGATGGAGTCTTACCTAAGTAACATTTAAAAGTGGGGTTAATACGAGTCAAATAGATTTTTTCCTACTTAGAAAGAGAGATAGGGGTTGTTGCATCGATTGTAAGGTTATACCGGGAGAAAGTGTAGCTACACAACATAGAGTCTTAATTTTAGATCTTAGAATTAGACAATGCCGCAAACGGGATAAACATAGGATAGATCCTAGAATTAAGTGGTGGGCACTGAAAGGAGCTAAACAAGGAATGTTTGTAGAGCATGTAGTTAAGGAAGCTGATTGGTGTCTCGAGGAGGATTCAAAATCAATGTGGAATAAGATAGCAGGTGGCATGAGAAAGGTGGCTAAGGAGGTATTGGGTGAGTCTAAAGGCGGTGCACCGCTAGGTAAGGATACATCATAGTGGAACGAGGATGTCAAATTAGCTATTAAGGTTAAAAAAGAGTGTTATAGAAATCTAAGTAAGAGTCGTGATAATGAGAATTTGGAGAAGTATATGATAGCAAAGAAGAAAGCTAAAAAAGTAGTTTGAAACGCGAGGGATAAGGTATATAAGGAGGTTTATGACAAGTTGGATACCAAAGAGGGCGAGAAGAATATTTATAGGCTTGCAAAGATGAGAGATAGGAAATCGAGGGATCTGGGTATGGTTAGATGTATCAAAGATGAAACACAAAGGGTTTTAGTCAAAGATAAGGAGATTAAGGAGAGATGAAAAGATTATTTTGATAAGCTATTTAATGGAAGTCATGCCCAGGATCTTGGAGACTTCTTCATTCCTTTTCATGAGATGAATCGTGACTTCATGCGCAAGATTTAAAAGAAAGAAATTGCTGAGGCTTTGAAGAAAATGAAATCAAGAAGGGCAGTTGGCCCAGATGATATACCTATCGAGGCTTGGAAATGCTTGGGAGAGAAAGGTTTAGAATGGTTGACAAATCTTTTTAACAAGATTTGGCTGTCAAATAAGATGCCTAATGAGTGAAGGAAGAGTACTTTGGTTCCTCTATATAAAAATAAGGGTGATATACAAGATTGAACAAACTATCGTAGTATAAAACTCATGAGTCATACTATGAAACTTTGGGAGAGGGTGATTGAGTCTAGGTTGAGGAAGGTTGTCATGATATCGGAGAATCAATTTGGTTTTATGCCTCTAAGATCAACTATGGAAGCTATACATCTTCTTAGACAACTTATTGAGAGAAATAAAGAGAGGAACAAAGATTTGCATATGGTTTTTATTGATTTGGAGAAGGCATACGATAGAGTACCTAGGGACGTTCTCTGGTGGACAATGATGAAGAAAGGTGTTTCTCTCAAGTACATTAGTATAATTAAAGATATGTATGAAGGAGTAGTAACCAATGTCCGCACTTGTGAAGGGGTGACAACCAATTTTCCTATAACGGTTGGGTTACGTCAAGGATCTGCTTTAAGCCCTTTCCTATTTGCTATACTGATGGATGAGCTTACGAGATCAATTCAAGAAAATGTGTCGTGGTGTATGTTGTTTGTTGATGATATTGTTCTGATTGATGAGTCTAGAGCTGGGGTTAATGCTAAGTTAGAATTATGGAGACAGACATTGGAAGCAAGAGGTTTTAAGTTGAGTAAGAGTAAGACAAAATATATGGAATGTTGGTTTAGTAAGCAACGAAGTAGTGATGGGAGTGTAGTGAAGCTTAGTGAGCAAGAAATACCGGTGGATGATTGTTTCAAATATTTGGGATCTATCGTTCAAAAGTATGGAGAGATTGATGGAGATGTAAATCATAGGATAAAGGTTGGGTGGATGAAATGGAAAAGTGCAACTGGAGTGTTGTGCGATCGTAGAACGCCATTGCGGTTGAAGGGAAAGTTTTATAGGATGACTATTAGGCCTGCTTTACTATATGGTACGGAATGTTGAGCTGCCAAGAGACATCATATTCAAAAAATGAGTGTAGCTAAGATGCGTATGCTTAGATGGATGTGTGAAAATACAATAAAAGATAAGATTCAGAACGAGGAGATACGTAAGAAAGTAGGCGTTGCACCCATTGAAAATAAGATGAGAGAGAATCGCTTACGGTGGTTTGGACATATTCGGCGAAGGCCTAATGATGCTTCAGTTAGAAGGATGGAGAAATGAGAAAATATATTAGTTAAAAGAGGTTGGGGTCGGCCTAGGAAGACATGGATGGAGATGATAGGAAAGGATATGAATGCTTTGAACCTCACCAAGGGCATGGCATTGGATATAAATGATTGGAGGAGAAGGATTCATATGGAAGACCCAGAATGATTTTCTTTTTTGGTTCATATCGCCGACCCCAATTGTTTTGGGATGAAGGCGTAGTTGTTGTTGTTGTTGTTGTTGTTGTTGTTGTTGTTGTTGTTGTTGTTGTTGTTGTTGTTGTAGTTCATACTACAAGTCAGTTTCAACGTGCACCAACATCGATTCACATGAGTGCAATTCTGCGGGTCATAAGATACATAAAGGGTACATTAAATAAGGAAGTATTCTTATCCTCTTCTTCTGAATTAAAATTAATTGCTTATACTGACTCTGACTGGTGAGGTGACTCAAATAACTGTTACTCCACCACTGATTGTTGTGTTTTTTTAGGAGATTCATTGATCTCTTGGAGATGTAAGAAGCAGCAAAAAATATCTTTATTCTTTATCCTCAACCGAAGCTAAATATCGTGCCATGGCAACTACTACCATGAAAATTGTATGGATTCATCGGCTATTATAAGACATGGGGATCACAATAGAAGGGTCCACCAAGTTATGCTGTGATAACAAAAGTGCAATATACATTGTCAAAAATCATACTTTTCATGAGCGGACTAAACACATTGAGATAGACTGTCACTATGTTCGGGAGGCCTATCTGAAAGGAGTTATAGATCTTCCATATGTAACATCAGAATATCAATTGGCAAATTTCTTCACCAAAGCTTTGTGTGCTCCGCGGTTCAATTTCCTCCTTGGCAAACTTTCGGTCATCCTGCCCTAAGTTTGAGGGGGGGTGTTAAATTATGTAATCAAATCTTGTAATCCGATATATATTATATATATATATATAAGGTAATACATATACATATATATATATAATATATGTATATGTATCTACCTATTATATATATATAATATATATTTATTTCGTTTCAGTCATGAGGGTATATTCAGCTTTTTACACATTCTTTTTTGAGAATATGTATGTAATTTTATTTTTTGTTTTCTTTTCTTTTCTTTTTTTTCTTATTCTTTCTTTTTTGGTTTTAGCACATGGAGGGGCCCACTCATCGCTAGGGTTCTTGGTCTGGCAACCAGACCAGTCGAGCTCGGTTCATCTGGTAACCGTTGGAGGGGTCCCAACGATCATATTGGGAGCCCCTCCATGGCCTCTCATTGTGTATAAATAGGGGAGTTCCCCTTGTGTTTTGGTATGGCTTTGGGTCAAAGCCCAAGTATTCAATAAAGCTTTTATTCATTTTCTTAGTGCATTTGTGAGATTGATTGATTTGTGCTTTTGTGCACAAGTGTTCTTTGTGTTCTTATTGTGCATGTGTGCACTTGTCTTTCATCAAGAACTTTGGGTCTTGATTATAGTATCTTGTTGACGATACTTTTACACTGTTATGGTCTTCTTTTATGGAATAACCTTTTTTTGCTTGGATCTCAACATAGCTCTTTGAACACTTCTCTTTTCTTTCATTCATGTCTTTTTCTACTTCTTTTTCTTGGATCACATTTCCATCATATGAAAGACTCAAGCTTAAGATCATTTTCTAAATTTTCTTCATGCTCTTGAGATTTCTCATGTCACCTCTCAACGTTCCTTCCTGAACTTTAGTGTTGACCATAATCAGTTTGTGTTTGGTCCTCCATTTTGCTAGATGTTGCACCTTAAGCTTGTACTGTTGTATAAGACTCTTGTGTAAGATCAATTTCTGCACATGTTGAACCCTTAGCTTGTCTTGATGTGTAAATCTCCCGTGTAAGATCTATATCTACACTATCTTCATGTATGTGAGAAGTATTATGTGTAACATCAGCTTCTTGGGCTACTTTTCTTGAACAATTCACATGATAATTCTCCAAGTCCTCTTTCAAGCGCACTCTATCAGTAGAGCAGTGATATGAATTCTTCATATCCCAAAACTAATATTCCACATAAAGACCAATGTATGTCCCCTCTAATGTCTCCTTGAGCTGATTTAGGCTGCCAATAATCTCAACGTATGTTTCTCTAGCTAGTTGCTTCTCGATCTCAACATAAAGTTGTTCAGTTTTCTCAATTATTTTATTCACCTCAGTCGAGGGTGGGTTCCACTTACACCCATTAATCACAAGCAGCATGCACATCAGTTTTATGTCAACTAAACTCATCACTCTTCATGGCTGCCATCTTCTAATAATCTCACTTCACACAGTCAACAATTTTTCTGCTATTAGCTGTGCTAGAACTTGTAGAAGCCAATTGGGTTCTGTATAGGTTAGGTTTATGCCAGGGCTTGATTTGATCTTGATGTAGGGTGTCTTGAGCGGCCACAGTCAAAATTTGAGCTCAAATGGTTAGGTCTAAGTCGAGTTAAGTGGTTATCAATGGAAACAGGTCTAGGTTAGTACAGGTTCAGAAAAATTGCAGGAAAGTAGAAACGGGTTGCACCTCAAAAATCATATCCCACAATTCAGGTGCCTCAAAATTCTAGAATTTGGAGGGTGTCAATGTGACATGTAGGCTCCTGTCAAAATTTAAGCTGGCTAGATGTAGGTAGGGTTTATAGGTTCACAAAGTGGGAACATGTCTGGTTTCGCAGGTTTCAGGGTTTCACAGGGATAGCAAAACAGGTTGCACCACGGATTTTTTTATCTAACAGCACAGATATTCAAAATTTCTGAAAATTGGAGGGTATTGAGTTAACACGTGCCAGAAGCTACAACAAAAAATTTGGCCTCAGATTGCAAATTGTTTGGGAGATACGATTTTTTGGATTTGGCCAATTTCTGGGTTGGACAGGTTCAAGGTAATACAGAGATGGTGAAACATGCACTATAGAAATCAGAAAATCAGAAAATTGGAGGGTATTTTACTAAAATCCAAAGGTATCTACTGTCCAAATTTGGGGTCATATTTTGGGTGATGCGGATATTTTAATCTGACCTAATTTCAGGCATTGTTCTGGACTGGATTGTGCTGAAATGGCACCTAACTCAAGATCAAGAACATGGTGCTACCTCCAAACAGGATTCAAACACCCAAACTCGTCCTCCAACACTTCTTCACTATCCAAAATAAACCCATCAATAGCAAGAACCGAGAACAACAACAGGAAAATCACCCAAACTTGGATTCAAACAATAACTCATGAATTCTCAACAAAAATCACACTCCAAGAAACACAACTAGAAGGTGGCCATGCAAGAATCAAGAAACTCACCCAACAATCATGCAAATCTGATATCAACACACTTCTAACATGCTTCTAACCATCATATGATGTTTTTTCACGTATCTTGGACCCAATTCCAAATTATTGATAGAATTCAAGATTCCTCCACAAAATCAAGTCCAATGATCCAAGCTTGGAACTCGATAGTTGAGTTGGTACTCACACTAGAGCTCTACAAATTAGATCTGCACCTCAAGAATTCTCTACCAAGGATGAGTTAGACCTTTAACTCACCAATTTCTGATCCTCTGGTAGGTCCTCACGTTCTTGGTGTCTTGTAGCAGGTCCTTGGCTTCTTTGTTGTAGAATTTCCCCAAGTGATCAACTGGGTGAGCTCCTCCCTAGCCGAGTAGAGCTCCTAGCCTCCTAGGTGTTCTTCGTGTGAAATGCTTCAATGGCAGCACTTGGATATTGCTGCTCTGATACCAAATGCTACACTTCCTCAAGAATGTAATGTAAGTGTAGGTAGCACAAGGGAAATGGGAAAGAAGAGGTGGGTTGGGTGCTTGGGAAACAAGAGAGAAATAATAAGGGGGTCGGCTAGGAGAGAGAGGGGAGAGGTTGAGCTAGTTGGGTTGGTTGGTTGAGTGGTGTGAGAGGTTAGGGAGATGTTGGGGATGGATAAGTGAGAATCTTAAGACGTTAGGGATATTAACCACCTAAGCTTAACCCTTTTAGAGTAGGGCACACTCCCAACTAGAATTCACAAGTGAGTGCTCTCCAAATTGCAATAAACAATCAAGTAAGATACATGAGAATGAATGAGCCAAGTGGCTTGGGCTAAGCCTTATATAGGCCATGTCCCTCCTATCTGCCCTCATTACATGTTGATATTACATTCATGACATCCCAACCCCAAGTGAATACAAAATGACCTAATTACAAGTAGAAATTATAAGACATGCCATGCCGCCCAATGTAGAGCCTAAGTAGGCTAGCCGGCTAGTGTAGAGATGCTTGTGACTCCAATATTGGTCCAATAATGTTGGCTAGGAATATGTGCATGTCTCATGCCTGATCTATAGTTGTATTTATATTGCAGCCTATCCATAGACATTTTTCCATCTTCCAATATCGAACCTAAATTCATGGAAAATAACAATAACATATTTCTTGTTGATTCCTTTATTTTAAACAATGACACATTTCTTGCTGATTAATTGTTTTAAACTGAGATGATTCAAAAGACATCTACTTTGGTCTATTCAAAATTTCATAGCAATTATGATACATAGAAGTCCATACAAGAAAATATATGCAATATAGGATGCACCCCCAAAAAGTAATAAATTTTCATGGATAAATAACATTGCACCCCCAGAAAGTAATCAATTTTCATGGGTAAATTTTCATGGATAAATAATAAATTTTCATGGGTAAATAACATTGCATTGTCACAAATGTTGTTCGCAGGATTTACTCTATGAGAAAATCTTGGAATACTTTAAAATGATTTTTCTTGAAAAATATGTATGGTAAACTTAAAAAATTAAAAACATTTATAAGAATTTAGTATATTAGAATTATTATGTTGCTAAAATTATAAATAAAATAGATGCTTAGGTTTTTAGAAACATTATTGAAACATTTGTAAGAACTTACTTAGGACTATAATTTTCAAAAAACTTATAAATAAAAAATACAGGCAGCTTTTAAGGGTCCCTACTGATGCTAGGCATGAAGATAATGCACATTGGTTAATTTCTATGTGATGCCTAGGTGCCTGGGGGGTCAATCCCTTGATTTCACCTGGCACTTTTGACTAAAAAGTTGACATAAACTATAAAAATACAAAAAAAAAAAATGAATCTGTTGTGGTTTTATCTTGAATTTCACACTTTATAAAATTTACCAGAGAACCAGTGATATTTGTGACAGCACAAAAGCCATAAAAGAAATGTAGTTATGGTCTAAAAGTAGCAACAACACATAACACAGGCATTAAAGAACCTGGAAACTAGGAGGATGTATCTACTAGGCATGCAAAATAAGTTACCTCACAGAGCTAGTGCATGCACATTTGAAGCCCATAGGCTTCTGGGTGCAACCTTCATCACCATTAACATTGCAATATTCACAGGCAAGCTTGGAATGAGCTTCTTTTGTACCAGGATGACCACAATATGAACAGTGGCTAGGCCTACGCTTTGTCAATGGGTCTGTATCTGCAGCATAATTACCCCCCACATTTTTCAAACCATCAAAGAGTAATCTGGGGTCTTTCTTCCCCACTTGATGCAATCTGAGTACCAAAATGACATATATCAAAAGACAAATAGCTACTATGCTCAACAAGACAAAGGCACTACTAGTGTAACCATGAATAAGAACTGCAATGGTCTACAAGATTACGTACCGTTTCAGGATATCATCTTCGTTAAATAACTGAACAAAGCGGACAGCATTGCTAAAACCAATTCTTTGCACTCCACTTAGATCATAGTCATTTCCAACCAAAAGGGCAATAGCAATCAATTGTTTTCTCTTCAATCCAAGGCTAGCTTCAATATCTGACATATGGTAACACTCAATAAATGATCCCTGCACAAGAAAATTATGAGATAAACATCTTTCATGGCCTATTGCTTAATAATAGAAACATAATAAAAACAAGAATGACCCTAGCACCCAATTTAACAAAGCAAAGTTGAAAAACACAATAAGAAAAGCCAAAAATAGCAATTTCTCTACCATGACTTTTTGCGAACTTTTAACTGACCCTATGCAACTGGGATGAGGCCTGATGAGAAGATGATAACACACACACACACACACACACACACACAGTGTGTGTGTGTGTGTGAGTGCGAACTGCAAAGAATGCAGGTGTCAGACTAGTGAATTCAAGGGATACTAAAAGCCATACAAAAGTCAGCATTATATTCCATGATTACCTGCTTCATGTTATGAAGATATGATTACAAAACTAGAAAAAATTAAGATTCTCGTAATTTTACCCTGTAATTAAGAAGAAAAAGTTAATCATAAATGTTCTGTTTCAACAAAAGAAAGCTTAATTACGAAAGAGTTTCTGAAGATGCCTGTAAATGTTGGAAACCTTTGAAGTTTTGGGCAACTCATGAACTAAAACTAGAGTATCCAAACCTGTCCAAGGAATGGTGGTGTTGGTGAGTGTCAGACATGGTCATGGCTAGCTACTAGGAGTGTCCAGGTAACACAAGCAATTTCTCTACATTTACCACATCATCGATTCATTCTAAGCACTAAATTCAAGATTAATCGTACAATACAAAAAATGAAAATGAAAAAAGAAAACAAAGATTGAACCAAAGGATCTTAACTTTCAATCACTTTTTGCAAAGACAAGAATAGATTAGCACTGAATACAAATTCCTTTTCTTAGGAATGCTAAAAAAGTCAAAAAAATTATGGTAAAAAAAAAATTTAAGAGATCATTTCAAACTCACTTTGCAGTTAGGCCTAAGATCCTTTATTACACACTTTGCTCCAAACAGAAATGCATCACTGTCAGCAGTTATGCAAGCATCAACATGACCATCACCATTCAGCTGTGCACAAAGAGCTTCTGCCTCAGATCTTGCTTGTAGAACAGGCATTCCCAATAGTTCAAGCAGCTCCTGTGGTTGCAAATGCTACAATTATATCAAACTGAAACCACATGCAAATCTAAGAATGTTAAAACTATGCTGACTTTCAAATCAGCATATTACACTTGTCCATAACTATCATATCATAATAACAACACAACAAGAAGTAGCTCAAGTAGATGAAGCAACAGAAATACCAAGACCCAAAACTTTTCACAACCAAGCAAAACAGGTGAGCAGAGTCTTCATTTCTTCATTCTAAGCAAACTGATGAATTCTCCATACGTACCTTATCATATTTTTTTCATCAATGCCACAACTTTGGCTTGCTGATATTATACCAAATAACATTATGTTATAATAGGCAGCTCGGCTTGGAACTTGGAAATGGTTTCATCTGGAGTTTACTGAAAGTGTCATTCATAGCTATAAACAAGTAGCTTCTCCAGGTGGAAACATTCTGCCCTGAAAGTTTGCTTCCTGAACACAATACATTGTGCTTCATGTTGCACACTCTGTTTTGCTGTGTGACAATTCTTATAATCATCTCCTTTACTTCTGCTAAAAACATGTATTTATGTTTCCTGCTATCTGGAGATCCACACAGTTCACATACAAAGAAAATAATGCAAATATATGGCTTGAGAACAGAACATTGCATAGGCACACGAGAAAAGTGCATAACACCAACATGCTAGGAGTTGATATAGAAAATCATGCAAGCTGACCCGCCAAATTGAAAAAAATGGTGCTGAGTATACAAATTTGCAAGTTAAGTTTCAATTGCAACTTAGGCTATGTTTGCGAGCCTTGCAATGGGATGGAAACACAGTTTCAGTGTGTTGCCAAAATATCATTTTGCCAATGTGTGATGTTGAGAGATGGAGTTGCCAAAAACATCCTCTCGTGAAAGGTGTTGAAATGTGGTACCCAACACCAGTCCCAACACATTGTTTCAGCAATGCCACTGCTCCCAAACAGGAAGAGAGTATGAGAGCATGGCGGACTCCTATTCAACACTCCCAAACATAGCCTTAGACTTTCTCTGATGAATGAAAATAGAAAATGACTGTTTTCTCTTAAAGGTAAGTCAACAACATATTACAATAAGCTTCAACAAATAAGCATTCTTGCTCATCTTGCATTTTGTCAATGCCATGTGCATCAACACACAAATAACTGCCAATTTTTAACTGATTGGTGCACTTATGTCCTCCCAACAGTGTGCCAGAACAAGAAATGGAACCAGTGGTTCATTTGCCAACCACGTAGCTTCCATTATAGCACAAAACATGGGGAGCTCAGCAAACAAGGAAACATGCATGGGGAGTATGACTCCCGAAGAAAGCTCATTTGGTCATTTCCATTTTGCCGGTATATCTATCATAACAAAATGTAAATGTCAAGCTGGAACTAGAATAACCCATACAGAAGCACAAAGCAACAAGCAACACAAGTTCCAAAATATCGACAATCACCAAAGATGGAATTCCTAAAAGCCAAAAAGGCAATTATTTGATAACCAAAACAAAAACAACAGCTACAGCACTAACAATCATATGTGAAAAGGAAGTAAAACTAACCACACATTCTCGGACGCATTTGGTGAATTTCCCATTCCGGGCAACACAAGTACCATCAGCCTCCGGTAAATCAGACGAACCGAGACCGCTCATCCGAAAGAACCGTTCGATCCTAGCCTCCGCCTTCAGAGGAGAGGGATCCCTATCCACAACGAAGACCGGAAATGACCCAAACTATAAAACCAAGTTAACTATTATGAATTTTCACTCAATCCACCATTAAAAAAAAGATGAACAAATATAAAACAGAAAAAAAAAAGGAAAACAAAAGAAGAGAGGAAACTCCACAACCCAATCACCGACAAAGGAATACCCACAAAACCGAAACGCCAAAAAGTCTCCCTACAAACTTTCACCTGCACTACCATGAAGAAAACTGGCGAAATATATGAAAAAAAAAATTGACTACCCACAAAAGAATACCCACAGAATCGAAATGGGTAGACAAGGAAGAGACCTCACCTTGGAGAAAAGATTGATGGTTCTAAAGAAGGCGAGTCTCAGGTGGGGATTCCTCGCGCTTCCTCTGAGAGCGGTCTCGTGCTGAACGATCCAATAGGAGAGGTCTACGGCGACCTTCTTGTCTCTCAGGAAATCGATGTCTTCGTATCTCGCCAATGGCTTAAGCAATTCCCAAAACCCTCCTCCTCCTCCTCCTCCTCCTCCTCCTCCTCCCACTCCCATCCTTATCAGACGCTAGAATCCCACCAAAACCTGTTTTTATCTGTAGAAATCTACAGTAGGGAATCCACCAAAATGGTCGTTAGGGTCTGTCTGCCCAAGACAGTTTCATCCAAGCCTCACCAACAAGCAGAGTGAAGAACAAACAATGGAATCTGGACGTTACTCTCATGACCGTTGGGAGGAGTTGGGCTTTGTAAGGAGGGGGTCGCTCATGGGTTAGACTTTTAAAGTGACCAGGAAACCTAATTACGTGTCGAAATTTACATGATTCAAAACTCATTTCCACAATGTTTTGAATCTAAACACCAAATTTCTTGTTTGCATGTCCCATGTGAGGCAGCCTAGATTTGCCTCTTTTTTTTTCGGCGAAGAAAGCTAGGGTTAGGCGGACCCCTACCCGTTTATTAACAAAAGAACCAAGAAATTACAGAACTGCATGAGGGGAATCCAGTCTGGATTGATATTAGACCATTATCTATCCTCAACTGTGGTTGCCAATCTCGCAAGGGATCGAGCTAAACCATTAAACTCCATAGGAACTGAATGAATTACAGATATGTTAAACTGAAGAAAACACTTCATGGATTCATCAGAGGGACCCATCCCATCCAAACGTCTGTTGACCTGACTGTTTTGATCATTTCTAGAAACTTCAATTATCAGGCTTGGGGAAGCAGGTATATTGTTCAAAATCTTCTCCCAACTACGATAGTCTCTGTCCTTAAGGCTTGAGTTATCAATTATCCATCCCGCTTTAAAGAACCACCCTTGCGAATCACGAATCGCATAGCCCACTTGCCATCTGTTTATGTAGATGCTAAAAATGTTCATTTTGATTCAATGGATAGGAGGGGAATCCAACAGCTTGTGTTTCGCCATTTCTAGACAATGGGGTGATCTGCGGCCTAGATTTGCCTTACTAGTGTCTACAAGGCTCCTTAGTTCCACTCATCTTTCTAGTTTAGGGAGGCATAGAGCCTCCCGTTTGGAAGCAGATCAGGTCATGCTGAACATGAGCTTTTTTGCTCATGCGGACATTCTGTTTGCATTTTGGATGAATGCCCCGTGGTTTTGTTGCCTTTTGAACTTTTTAAAATGCAAATCGGATGGCCACGATGTCAGCTCATGTTCAGCATGACCTGATCTGCTTCCCTCCCGTTTACCCATCACCTCTGCCATTTCATAGAAAATTGCACAAGCTTCATTCCAAAGGGAACGGTAAAACATGCTATAAGGCTTTTTTTTTTGTTTCATTTTCAAGTAAATGAGAGGTTTTTCACGAGAATGGGCATGGATTTCTTAAAAGTCATATCGGCTCAGCCTTCTCATGAAAAAGTTTTCATAAGGGGGGGAGGTAACTGCCTCAAGAAAACCAACATTCATGCTCAAAGTTGACTTGGCTAATGCTTTTGACTGTGAATCTTGGAAGTACCTGTTCCAAATCCTTAAAGGCATGGGGTTTGGCCAGCGGTGGGTCAAGTGGATGAGGGAGCTTATTTGTCATGCACAGGTCAGTGTGCTTGAATGGTGAGAGGGGTACCCCTTTCACGTTAAGTGTGGATTGAGGCAAGGCTGTCCTCTTTCACCACTCTTCAATCTGACAGTCGGACTGGCAATGATATTCAGGTGGCCAACTTTGAAAGGATTCATTCACCCAATCGACATTTCAGGTTCTACCTTCTTCATCTTTCAGTTTGTTGATGATGTTCTAATATTTGAGGGAGCTTCTATTGAACAAATGAGTGGAGTGGCCCTCATTTTTAAAGCATTTGGTCTTATTTTCGAGTTGATTGTGAATGAAACTAATTAGTGTTCTGTTTCTTTGTTTAACGCCACTAACCAACTAAAAGTGGTGGCGTCCTCCATCTTTGGGTGCCCTATTAGTCACCTTCCCATGAAATATTTAGGCTGTCCATCAGAGCAACTCTTTGGAAGCTCGTTGTGGAATCCATCAGGAAACGACTGCAGTCCTACAGGGCTCGGTGTATCTCTTTTTCGGGGCATGTTTTAATGATTAGGCATGCCTTAAACGGTATGCCAGCTTATTTTATGTCCATTTACATAATTCCTAAAAAGGTTGTTAAAGAGTCGGGTCAGATTCTACGTGGTTTTTTTTGTAAAGTGAAACCTCTAAACTACCAAAGCTGACCCTTGTTAAGTGAGAGCAGGTGCCCCTCTCACTGATAGAGGAGGATTGGGGATTAGATCATTCTTTGAAATGAATCCTAGCTTTATTAGAAAGTGGTGGTGGGAACTCCTTGATAGGGATTCATGAGCAAGTACCAGCTTTTTGGGGACCCTTTTGATTGGCATTTGGCCAGGTCGGCTCGATTGGACTCTCGTATCTGGCAAGCATGGTGCAGGATGTGGCCCTTGTTTATGGAGCGACTCACAATGACACAAGATGGCAGTGACTCTCAAGCTAAATTAATGCTCTTGGGCCCCATCTCGAAATGGGTCTTCTTTTTTATGGTATCCTTCTACTTCTCCCTTATGCCACCCGACATGAACATGTTCCCCCACCGATGCTTTTGGGGGCCAGGGCTTACTCTTTGTTCTAAGGTACTTGCGTGGCTAATTTTTTTGGACAGGATTCATGTTGGATTTTGGCTCAAAACTACCTAAGTTTTTTCTCTATTTTCCTATTTCATTAAGTTTAAGTGTTTGTTATCTTTCTTAAAAGTTTAGTTTTATATGGAAGGATTTTGGAAAACCTCGTCCTTATATAGAGTGGTGGTGCCTTAAAGTGCAAGGCCCTCAAGGGCATTAGATCTTGAGTTTGTGCACACATTGGTCCTTGGACCTTGACTCTTGACCCTTGGACTTTGATCTTGGATTTGGATTTGAATCTTGAACCATGGATTTTAGACTTTGGGTTTGGTCTTGGATCTATCTTTTTCAGTACTTGGGATGATTTTAATCCTCAAGTCTAAAACCGACTTTGATCAGCTCATTTATGGACTTTGACTTTGCATTGAATCCTATTTGGATATTCTTGGATCTTGTCAAAACTTAGCAGATCCGTTGATAAAGGGACATCGAGAGAAATATAGTTAAAGTCTATAAAAGCAATCACCATTAATGAAAACTAAACCACATAATAAGGGTCAAACCATGTTGAGTGGTTCAATGGAAAGAACAAGTCATTGATTAATTGAATTGAGCACTTAATATTGTCTCATTCCTAATGTCAAGTACTTGAAACCTGTGTACAGAGGATGAGTTCAAATTAAACTATTAATAAGATCCATAGGCCTTATGGTTGGGGTATTTTAAACAGGTTTATACTCTTGATAGAATTACTTATGTGAGTGTGAAGGTGGGAGTTGCCTTTTATGGGACTTAGACTTTGTCTCTAGAACACTCATGAAACTGGGATACAACACAAGACCCTTAATGTGTAACTTCTATATATTGATAGACACACTATGACTACCTGAAGTGAAAGTATGTGATACATTGTCTGGAAGGTCAATCAAAATTTTTAATTCAAAGCTAACACATCTCTTTATTCTTAGACCTTGGACATTAGACTTTGGGTTTGAGTTTGATCTTAGATCTATCTTTTTAGTACTTGTGATAATTTTAATCCTCAAGTCTAAAACCAATTTTGATCAGCTCATTTATGGACCTTGACTTTGCATTGAATTTTATTTTGATATTTTTGGATCTTGTCAAAACTTAGCGGATCCGTTGACAAAGAGACTTTCTTGAGATATCGCCTTTAAGACATCAAGGAGAATGGGGTTAAAGTCTATAAAAGAAATCACCATTGATGGAAATTCAATTGCCAAGTGGTTCAATGAAAAGAACAAGTCTCTGAGTGATTGGATTAAGCACTTAATAGTTTTTTCATTCCTGATGTCAAGTGCTTGAAACCTGTGTACGATGGTTGAGTTTAAATTGAACTACTAATAAGATCCATAGGCCTTATGGTTAAGGTATTTCAAATAGGTTTACACCCTTAATGGACTTACCTATGTGAGTGTGAAGGTGAGAGTCGCTTTCTATGCAACTTGGTCTTTATCTCTAAATCATTCATGAAACCGGGATACATCACAAGACCCTTAATGTGTGGCTTATATATATTGGTAGACACACTATGACTATCTTAAGTGAAAGTGTGTGTTAAATTGTCTAAAAAATCAATTAAGATTCTCAATTCAAATCTAACGTTATTGAGGTCTCAGCCTGATTAAGACTAAGTAACACTGACATGGAGGTCCAAACTCAAAAGGTACCTTCACTTATGCAGTAAATCTTTGCGAACAACCTTTGTAGTCTTTTTCTATAGTTTTGATCAATGTGGGGGTTGGTTGGATTTTAACTCAAAACTACCTAAGTTTTTCCTCTATTTTTCCTATTTCTTTAAGATTATGGGTTTATTATCTTTCCTAAAAGTTTAGTCTCATATTAAAGGATTTTGATAAACCTCTTGTACTTATATAGAAGATGGTGTCTTAAAAGGCAAGGCCCTCAAGGGCATTAGATCTTGGGCTTGTGCATCTCTTTATTCTTGAATCATAGATCTTGGACCTTGGACCTTGGACCTTGGACCTTGGACCTTGGACCTTGGACCTTGAACCTTAGATCTGGGATCTTGACTCTTGACCCTTGGACCTTGGATTTAGATCTTAGACTATGGACTTGGGTTTGGTCTTGGATAACCAACTTTGACCAGCCCATTTATAAACCTTGACTTTGCATTGAATCCTATTTGGATATTCCTAGATCTTATCCGGATCCATTTGGATCTTGCCACAACATTTTGGCATGGGCATTTATGATCCAAAATGGTCAATAACTGCCCAAACTTATTGACCGTTAACATTTTACTCAATCAAGGTTGATCTTGACCTTGCTAGGGTTATTTTGGACGTATTTGGCATATTTTTTGGGCTAGCCGTTTGGCCAGCCATGGCCTATAATGGCTAGCCATTTTGGGCTTCTTAAAGGCCCTTTATGGTTTTTATTGTGGCTGGGGTGCTGGAGCCTATATAAACCCCAATTCTCTCCCATTTCTCTCATCTCATTATCTCTTCTCTTCTCTCTCTCTCACGAGTGCTCTCTCTCCCTTCTCTTACGAGCTTTTTCTCTCTCCTAGGTTGAACCTAGTCCTTGTCAAGGCTAAGTCTAGGGTCCTACACAAGTTAAGACCCATACCTACTGTGACCTAGATCCTTATTCGGTTTGAACTAAGATCTAGTTAATATCCAGATCTGATTGCGGTTCAGGTCCTTATCTAGTTGTTATTAGTATCAATATTGAGTTGCAGTTTGGATTCATTATTGAGATCCATATCCAATAGCCATTTAGATTCATTCCTTCAGATCTAGATCTGGTTACTATTCTAATCCATACCCACTTACAGTTTGGATCCATACCCATATCTAAACTTAGGATTCATACCTAATTTGAGCATAGATCTTTCTATCCTAGTCAAGAGGTTGTTCAAGGTGGTTCGTGTCGAGGTTATCGGTCTCACCCAGTGCAGAGCGTATACAAATTTTTTGCGAGTAGGCGAAAGCTCAATTGTATTCTGGGAGCATAGTTACACGAGTACCCATTGCACCAAGGACTTTATCCTAAGTGGGGCAACTATAATTTAAAAGATAGTGTGTGTATACGCGTGCCTCTGAGCATACCCGGTTCAAGCTTAGTTGTCTGACCCACTAAGTTAAGCAAAATTTCCAATAATTTTCAAGTGATAGTTCTGTATATGGCGACTGTGAAGGTTGGAAACCAAGAGTTGTCCAAGTTGTCCCAGTTCGATGACTTCAATTTTAAATGATGGCAACACAATGTGTTCATCTTCCTTATGATTGCAAATGTGGTATATGTACTCACGGAGGACTATCCAAAAGAACGAGAGGACGAAGCCATTATTGAAAACCGAAAGAGACAAAAGTAGAAGCAGGATAACTTCGTATGTCACTGACATATATTGAATGCACTATTTGATACCCTACTCAACCTCTACTCAAAAGTCAGCATTGCAAAGAAGTTGTGGGAAAACCTTAAAAGCAAATACAAAATAAAGAATGCAGAAAATCATAAGTTTTTGGTTAATAAGTATATGAATTTAAATTTTTTTTATAATGTCAGTGCTACCTCAATTCCACAAGATGTAGATTTTAGCTAATCAAATCAAGTCTGAGGGCATGAACCTTAATGAGTCATTCTAGGTGGCTGCAATCATTGGTAGATTGCTTCCATCTTGAAAATAATATAGAAATAAATTAAAACATAAAAATGAAGAGTTTACCTTAGAATAACTTCTTCAATATCTTATAATCGATGAGGAAGCTCAATATTGAGATAAGAAAGAAGTAAAAGAATTTTGTATTAAAGTAAACATTGTTGAATGCAAACCAAGGTTCAAACCCAGACTTAGGAACAAGAAAAAGAAATCTAAGTTTATTGTTAAAAAAAAAATTTGTTTTCTTCTAAACTTATGGTAAACTAGGTCACTATGCGAGAGAATGCTAATACAAGAAGAAATTCTAAGGCAATAAAGCTAGTAAACTCGATGACAACCTGGTAGTTGTAGTTAGTAAGATATTCATGATTAATTCAGATAAAGAGTGTTACATGGATTCATGGATTTTGGATCAACGATTCATTCATGCAATGATATAAGTATCTTCAAAACATATAAAATCGTGGGGGAAGACCATAAGATAGATATGAGAGACAAAGATGAAGCTAATGTTCATGAAAAGTGGAATATAAAACTTCATTTCACCTCCGAAAAATGCTTAACCCTGCAAAATGTGTATCACGTACCTACCATCATGAAAAATCTTATATTTGTCTATATGGTTACAACTCATGGTTAAAGTTGTAATTGAATCTGGCAGTATTATACTCTCGAAGAACCATGAGTTTGTAGGCAAAATTTATGGCACCAATGGGTTTTTCGTGCTCATTTTAATGAATAAAGTTGATTCTGTTTCTGTTTATATGTTTGACTCGTATGATTTGTAGCATGCTAGATTAAGACATATAAATTATATGTCTTTGAGAAGCATGGGTAACTTAGGACTTATTTCTAAAATTGAACAGGTTAGAAAATGTGATATTTGTATTCAAGCAAAGTTTACAAAAAAGTCATTTCAAAGTGTTGAAAGAACTTCCAAACTATTAGATTTAATACACATTGTTCTATGTGATTTGAAAAATAATTCAACTCGTGGGAGTAATAATTATTTTATAACATTTATTAATGATTTCTCAAAATATGCTTATGTTTATCTCATGAAAATACAAGATGAATCGTTTAAAAAATTTAAGATTTTCAAACTGAGGTTGAAAACTTTTATAATTATAAAATAAAGTATTTTAGATCTGATAGAGGTGGTAAATATTTGTCAGATGAGTTTATTGAATTTTATGAAAATCATGGAATATATCGACAAAATATTAATTCATATATTCCTCAACATAATGGTGTAGCTAAATGTAAGAATAATACTCTTATAGATATGGTTAATTCAATGCTTATTAGTTCTGGTATAGATTATAATCTATGGGGTGATACATTGCTTAGTTCATGTCATATCTTAAATACAATTTCATATTCTAAGTCAAACACTATATTGTATAAACTTTAGAAAAGTAAAAAACTAAATTTAAATTATTTAAAAGTTTAGGTTGTATTGCTTATGTAAAGTTTATTGAACTAAATTTAACCAAGCTTTGTCCAAAAATCAGAACATGTGTCTTCATTGGATATTCTTCAAAAACTAGACATAGAGATTTATGGATATTGAAACCAAAGTGATTTTAGAATCTATCCAAGCCAAATTTAGAGAATATTTAACTTTAAAATCACTTGAACCTCCAAAAGTCATTGAAAACAATCCAAGAAAAAGAATTTGTGAGCCTGAAAATCTTGAAATTCAAAAAAGTAAAAGATCAAGAAAACCAAAAGATTTTGGTCCAAATTTTCATCTCTATATGATAGATAGAGACCGTGTTTCTTTTTCAGAAGCTATGACCTCTCTTAGCGCCCCTTCTTGAAAATAGGCTATAGAGAGTGAATTTGATTCTATTATCGAAAATAAAACTTGAATTTTAGTTTATTTAACCCCTAGTTTTAAACCCTTGAGATGCAAATAATTTTTTACGAGAAAACTTCAAACTGATGGCTCTATTGAAAAGTTTGAAGTTAGACTTATAGCTAAAGACTTCAAACAAAAATCTGAACTTGATTACTTTGACACCTATGCTCCTGTAAGTACGATTGCATCTGTTAAAACTATGGGCATCTTCAAACAAAAGCCAAAAACCATATTTGTTCACTGAAATCACATTTATCAATGGGTAGCTTCGTCTGGCATGGCTCTCATCTTTTGTATTTTGAAATTAGTTTTATAATTTGCTATTTTGTTAAAAAATATTTAAGTTAATCACTTTATAGAATACTCAAATAAGTCATTTTAAAAATATATATGAAGGCAGGTGGGAGATGGTAATTGATGAGTGGTTGGAACAATTTAATTATTTCAATTCTATTACAAATTACTATCTTGTCAAAAAAAGATAGGATAAGATATCTTAATAAGTTAGCCAAAATTAAAAGAATTTTGCTGGTTAACTTTCAAACAGAAAGGCAGTCGTTAAATTATCATTTAGAATGAATAGCGATGGTGTGATTTGTTGGTAGACTAAATAAAAAATAACCAACAAAGTTTTTGTCACATACCAAGCTCATATGCATCATTTGGCATGCAGGTGAAAGAGGGCACCCAATGTTTGGGGATCGTGGTTTATGCATAGTCTTGAGGGGAACAAACCTTGTCGTGTGCAATGGGTATTGCAAGGTAGCATTGATAGCACAACCTGTTGTGCAGGTGATAGAAAGGCACTCAGCGTTCAGATAGATGACGAAAGTTGGGCAAGAGTTGTGTATGCATGGTCTTGTGTTGTGCGAGTGTTGGACTATGGCATGCATAGTATTGATCACCATTGAGTGGGTAGTGCTCGATGGCACCGTTAGGCTATTGATGGCACGCGGTGGAATCATGCCATATGAAAGACAACGGTCCCATGGTGCAACAATGTGTTAATGGCAAAGGACGCGATAGTGAGCAGTATGTATTGGGCTATCGATGGCATGCAACGGTAGCATGTTATATGATGGGCAACAATATTGGCATCATTGCAACGGTATGTGATAGCTTGGATGTGGTGCGTTGTTTTGCGTTGAGTTGGGCCAAGAAACTAGAGGATGCCTTTGGAGATTTGGTTAAGTATCTCTCGACTCAGATAAGTATCTCATGCATAGTGTTTGGTTCACACAGAGGTGCATGTGGGTTAGGGATAATTCTCTCAGTGATCACATTAGGTGGTCCCAACCGCTTATGATGATTCAAGACTAGGCTAGTGAATTCCTATGCATCAGTGACTAATTTGAGTAGCATTACTATGACGTATAGCTCTCAACTAGCCGCAAGCCTGGGTTCAGAAATGACCTTTCTCCATCTGTTAAGATACTTGCAGGTCTCCTAAGTGACACCTTCAAGAGACTGCATCACGGCCTTAGTGGCATGACATTGTTGTTGGATTTGGGTTGATGGTTTAGAGGAGTGTGAGCATTGCCCCCTCCTCAGAACTCGAATAATGATTATTTTTGTACATTTGTTGAGGAGTAATGTGGTGATGCATATAGGAAAGATGCGTAGAGCCGTGGCTCGAGCTAGGTCATTGCGCATGAGGTGGTGCGTGAGGCCAAACATCCGTTAGACAGTTTTGCATGGGGAGGTGAACAATGCCAATGATCGAATTAACAAACATAAAAATGGTTTGTGCGAGGCCTAGGGTTGTTAGGCTGGCCAGATTGGGTTATCTGGCATTGCACGGGCTCATGAAAAAATTTATCCCATGACAACTAGCATCATAATAGAACGATTCATGGTGATGTTGCTGATGGTTGAGTGGCATACAGTGCACTCTCATGCAAGGAAGACATGTGAAGGCAAATAGTGCTTACGAAGTCTACAACGATGAAGTGAAGGTTGTTTTTGGTTCATATTCGATTTTGGAACTATTGGCTTGATGGGTTGAAACTGATGGATAAGTGAATACATTGGAGGCATGTGCAATGACAAAGAGGTGCTTGCAAAGTTTGTTGTGTGGGAATGTTATGAGTGGTTTCGGATCAGAAGGGAAAGACTCATATCTTCGATCGTGTTGCGAAGGAACATTGATCGACACTTGCTTGATGGAATTGACATTGCACGTTGGACCATGGACATGCCATTGTTGCGGATGTTGTGGTGTCAACATAGAGAGTTGTGAAGTAGTCATCTCTTGTGTAGGGACTCACACGTGTTGGGATGTAGTGGAGTGCCTAGGGCTAAGGGATGCCTTTATTGGAGTTTAGTTGTGGGCGGAGCAAACTTAACACTGCATTGATGTTTGAGCGATCTCAGATTGAAGTGGTCAGTCATGCTTCCTTTAAAGCATTGGTTGAAGTAGTCCTAGAGTTTCCAAGGCAATGGAAGGCCAAGTATCAGAGCTCAGTTAAAAGACAAGTCCTAGATTGGCTTCTTGCCCTCAGTATAGTATGCATAGCAGCGAGAATTTGGAAGGTTAAGTCTTGGGCGAGCAGGGCACCTAAGTAAAAGAAAAGTCAAAGTTGAGTCTAAGGAAAATTCGCAAAAGATCCCTCCTCCACGTGGTTAAGAGTTTAATATGACATGAAAGAGTTAGGTGGGGGAGACCGTTGTGGATCAGCTTTGTAGCATGATCGAGCGTGTGTGCGGTATGGGACATTACAACATTCAGGCAGATGCAGGCACAATATGGGACATGTTTATGCATTTATGTGTTGCAGAGTTAGGGAAGTGACAGTTGGTTAAAGATCTTTAGTTGTTGCCTGTGTGATGGCTCTCGAGGTAAACTAGAGACACACTGATGAGTGACTTGTAGGCATACCCTCCACGGATCACTGCCAAGAAGGGCATATCACGTGCAACATGGTCACTGCTAAGTGAAATTGACAGAACCTGAAGTGTGCTTGCAGGGAAAGTCAAGAATGAAAAGATCCTCTAGATGGTTGCATTTTGTGGCAAGTGTGGGTCGCATGTATTGAGTGCATATAAAGCCAGGGGATGGGGGCTCCCAAGTTGAGAAGTTGTTGGCTATGTGCAAGGGGAGCATACGTACGAAGAGGGCTCTGATGTAAAGTTGGATTTTTTGGAGTGAGAGTTATGAGTTGAAGAGGGATAAGATAAAGGAAACCAAGGATAAGTGCAAAGGAAATTTGGCAATTTAAAGGGAAGACCATGTTCTTACCTACTCCAACTTTGACGAGGACATCAAAGGGTTGGTTGAAGGAGAATGTCACAGACCAAGCTCGCATGCACTGTTTGGCACATGGGTGAAAGAGGGAACCTGATATTTGGGGACCGAGTTGTATGCATAGTCTCGAGGTGAACAGAGCTTGTCGTGTGCAGTGGGCATTGCGAGGTAGTAGTGATAGCATAATCTATCTTGTAGGTGATAGAAAGGCACTCGGTGTTCAGGTAGACGATGAACATTGGGCAAGAGCTGTGTGTGCACTATCTTGTGTTGTGCAAGAGTTGGAATGTGGCAAGTGCGGTGTTGAGTACCATTGTGTGGGGAATACATAGGATGTAGTATCAGGCGATGCTCGTTAGGCTATCAGTGGCACATGGTGGAATCGTGTCATGCGATGGATAACAATCTGAATGTTGGTGCGATAGTGTGTTGATGAAAAAGGATGTGGCAGCGGGTAGTATGCATTGGGCTGTTGGTGACGTGCAATGGTAGCATGTCATATGATGGGCAATGGTATTGGCAACGTTGCAATGGTATGTGATAGCTTTGATGTGATGTGTTCTTCTACGTTGAGTTGGGCCAGCGGACTAGTGGATGCCTTTGGAGATTTTTTTAAGTACCTCTTGACTTGGATAAGTATCCCATGCATAGCGTTTGGTTTGCACGAGGGTGCATGTAAGTTAGGGATAATTCTCTCAGGGATCACATTTGGTGGTGTCAATCGCGTACGGTGATATGGGGCTATGTTATTCAATGCCTAGGCATCAGTGAGTCATTTGGGTAGTGTTGCTTACTATGACATATAGCTATCAATTAGCCGCAAGTTTGGGGTCGAAAACGTCGTTCTCCCATCCAATGAGATACTTGTAGGTCTCCTGACCTTCAGAAGACTGCGTTGCAACCTTAGTAGTGCGACGTTGTTGGATTTGGGTTATTGGTTCGAAGGGACATGAGCGTCGCCCCCTCCTCAATTAAAATTTGAACAATGACTGTTTTCGTATATTCGTTAAGGAGTATTGTAGTACTGCGCATAGCGAAAATGCACAGAGTTGTGGCTTGGGTTAGGTCATTGCACATGAGGTGGTGTGTGAGGCCGAATATCGGTTAGGCAGTTGTGCATGGGGTGGTGCACAGTGCCAATGATCGAATTTGGTTGTCTAACACTGCACAGGCTCGCAAAAAAGTTTAGCCTGTGATAGTTTCATTGCTATATGTATAATACCATAGTATTGAGGAGTAGATCCAGTGATTTGGTTAGAGTATTCTACAAAGTAAGTAATCAGGACACACAAAAACATAGAAAACCATTATATGTGCAACAATTTTTTATGAATCAATTTTTACCATCACAAGCAATGATTTTATATGTTTGTATTTACACATTGAAGATGGTTGCATGTGTAACAATATTTTGTATTTTGTGTAGCTCGAGTACTTTGTAAACATATTAGGATTTGATCACTTAGCCTCGCCTCATAGTATTGTCATATAAAAAGATAGAAGATTTTAGGGTGGCTGATAAAGTCACTAAGCTTAATGAGCTTGTTTCAAACCATATAGAGCCTTATTTAAATGAAGAACCTTTTATGTTGGGATTTCATATCCTGGTGGAGGATTCATGTATACATCTTTCTTCAATTCTCTATTTAAGAAGGTATTTTTGACATTCATCTGATAGATGTGTAAGTTCCTAGTAATAGCTATAGCTATGAGTGTTCTAACTAAAGTCATTTTGGCCACTAGCGTAAAGATTTTGTCGTAGTCTGTCATATATTCCTGTGAATAACCCTTGGCTTTTAACCTAGCCTTATATCATTCTAGGGAGACATCATATTTTGCTTTTACCTTGTACACACATTTTACAACTTATGGTCTTTTTTCCTCTTGTAAGATCTTTTATTTTTCATGTATTGGATTTTTTTAAAGTTTCAAGCCCAATGTTTATGGCATCTATTCATTCATGGTGATATTTAGCTTATTTATATGTAGTGGGTTCAAAATATGAGAATATTTTTGCTAGGCATGCTTTATATTGAAGGAAAATGATTCAAAGGACACAAATCTATCTGGGGTCTAGATTTTCTAGTGAATCTTCTAAGGGTACTAGAATTTTGTGACAAGTCTAGAATATCTTTCTAAGGTACAAGCCTGACTATCATTTCCTCTTCCTACATATTGAATAATTGATGGTTCACTTTCATCTACAACATGGTTCTCATCACTAGGAGTATTAAGTTGAGGTTCTTCATCCATAATATCAATACCCAATGAGTCTTCCTTATTTTTAGGAAGCAACTCGAACAAAAAAGAATATTTACTAGCTTTCTTGGGCATATTTTAATCAAATGATTTTTTTTTCAAAAATATCATATTTTTAGAAATATAGAGTTTATTATTTTTGATATCATAACATCTAAAACCTTTTTGTGTTTTGCCATATCCAAGGAAGACACAAAGTATAACTCTAGAAGACAATTTGTCATTTTTGTTAGAAAAAACAAAATATTTACAACCAAAGGTTCTTAATCTAGAGTAACCAGGAGGAATTTTATAAAGTTTTTCAAGAGGTATAATGTTTTGAAACTTGACAGAAGATATTTTATTTATTAGGTAGACAACGCTAAGTGCAGCTTCAACCCAAAATTCTTTTGGAATATTTTTTGAAATGAGTAGAGTTCTAATAGTTTCTATGATATGCCTATGTTTTCTTTTTGCCAGTCTATTTTGTTGAGGGGTTTGATAAAAAGATCTTTGTTATAAAATTCTATTTAGTTTCAAATATTTTTTGAAATCATTTGATATAAATTCTTCCCTTGAATCAAGGAAAAAATATCTATATTAGTCTCAAATAAAATTTTGACTAAATTATGAAAATATTTAAAAATTTAAAACACTTTATTTTTATGCCTAAGAAAATAAATCCATATGTACCAAGAATAATCATCAATAAAGATCACATAATAAGCATAACCACCCTTAGATACAATTGGTTTTGGTCTTCATATGTCTGAATGTATTAATTTAAGTGGTTTAGTAGAAAAAAAGTTTATCTCTTTAAAGGAAATGACCTTCATTTTACCAAGAATACAATAACTGTAATCAAAATCTTTATTATAAAATTTTCTCAAATTAGGTACATTGAATCATTTAGATATGCCAGGATGACCTAGCCCTTGATGCCACAAAAAGATATTAAAATCTTGTACATTGTAACAAAATATATTTTTAAGAATAATTAATTGATCCATGTATTAAAGGTCTCATTCTCTATGAACTTCCCCAATTTACATCTTGAACTTGAGATCCTGCACCAAACATTGATCTGATGAAAAAACATATTTTATAACCATGATCGGTTAATTA
Source organism: Nuphar pumila (assembly GCF_984573655.1). Lineage (NCBI taxonomy): Eukaryota > Viridiplantae > Streptophyta > Magnoliopsida > Nymphaeales > Nymphaeaceae > Nuphar > Nuphar pumila. The sequence goes on along the minus strand of NC_143255.1, from coordinate 113,785,684 downwards.
AGAAACAAAAAGAAAATTTAAATTGAGTTTTGTAACAAATCTAATTTTAGGTATAAAAAATGTGAAACATTTTTAAAATCACCAATCCCTTTTATGTAGAAAGAGGAACCATCGACAATAAAAACATTAGATCTATTAGAATTACTTCTATATTCAGAAAGTAAAGAATTATTGGGGGTCATATGAAAAGATGCACCAAAGTCTAAGAGCCAAGAAATCTTTCTTGGAGGATAAGAAGAGGGGGCTATGACACCCAAGATGAAAGAAGATGGTCTCTTGAGAAGCGGTTATAGGGCTTCCTCTAGTTGGAACAATGACATGGTTTCAATAGATTTGGAATCTCCATTGGTTTTACTCTTATCTCCATATGATACATCTATGCTCGTCGATTATCTTTTCTTTTAAATTGAGGGCAATAAGGCTTAATGTGCCCCATTTCTCCACAATTATGACAGAATTTTTTTCCTCCTTTCATCACTATGTTGCCTCTTAAAATTGGATTTCGTGAAATAAGGAAGCTTATAAGTGTTAGTGTTAGTTCCAGGTCTTGAGACGGCCAACACATTGTCTTTGAATTTATTAAGCTCTTACATGGTCTTCAATCTTGTCTCTTTCATACATACTTCGGCCAAAACTTCATGTATGGGTGGAAGCTCATATTTTTTACGATGAGTGATAGTGAGTTGTACCAATGAGGGGCTGCTCTTGTCTACATGGCATAAGGCTACTTAGAAGAATTTTTTCATTACTCCTCCCTAGGATGAGACCATCTATTTATAAGAGTATGGAAACTCTAGTTTTTCATTAAAAAAATGAGTCTCAGTTGATGTCAATCTACAACCACACTTTTTTAATTGACAAGGATATCTCTCATTAGGTAATATTTTTAATTAAAATAACTCTAAAAGTTATAGAGATTTTAGGGATGCCAAAAATAAAATTTGATAAATATAGTAATTACAAACATATCTTCAAAACAAGATTTACAAAAAACTTATGGCAAATCACAACTTTGACTCAATATAGGTATACCTATTAGTATACTGCCACATTAAAAGACATACTAGATATATGGCCTTATTATAATGCGCTCACATTAGTCACCATTATGAGCATAAAAAAATTGTGCTAATCCAGTACATAGGCATACAGTACCAATATATGACACGATGATTGTTTAAAACCAAAGTTCACGTACCCAATCATATCTCAAAGACTTTTAACGAGTATGGTTATTAATCATTGCCTCTCAATATGACTACATGCCCCGTGTATATCAAATTGTCTAACTAGCATAGAGACAATGTCGAGTTTGCTAGGAGCATGTGTGTCGCATGTTCTACGATCTCTATTGGGTCCTTGAGTGATTTCTTCGTACTGGCGTTGCATGTAGGTCTATCTCTTAAATACCTCATCTTCAAAAGACCTCATTTCAAAGAAAGAATAAGATACACTGCATCATCCCAATTCACTTAGGCTTATACCCTTAACTTGAATTGTGAGACATCAAAAGCAGTGTATCCAAAGTTCTGAGGTTGAGGGTTTTCTTGTTTCTAAATTGATGCAACTTATATAAGTTTCTAGATGAGCTCATTTGGAAACCAAAGCTAGTAAAATCATGATAAGATCGTGCATAAGTCATAGTTGCATGCAATACCAAAACAACAGTTTATGAACATAATCATAGTCATATTTGAATATCCATAAATTTTAATTAAAGTTATGCAAGGACATATAAAATATCCAATATAAAACTCACTGAGGTTGAATAACTGCTTAGTTGTATAGCCACCAATAAGGCTTGTCTACTGGAAATGAGGGGGGCATTAATCCCTCAGCTTGATAATAAAAAAAAAAGTGTCAAACCTGGCTGTGCTCCTTAGTCTCCCGTGAAAAAAGATGACACCAAGGACTTTACCAACTAGAGGCCTGTCAACGTGGGGTTGGTGATTCAAACATTTTTCCTTGAACTAGTAAAAAAAATAGCCATAGAAGGCCATTATATCAACGTTTGAATTTTTCAAGGCGTTATTGTCATTTTAAATTATCAGGTCATAGTATCAACCTAGATATAAACTATTCTTTCCAGTCATATTAAACAAAACAATGAAGGAGTTGTACATCATGGAAATTCAAATTTAACAAACTGCTACTTCGAATTTATTGAATTAGAAGCAATGTCTAAGAGAGTTGACTTCATTTTCACTTATCGTTGAGTGTCAGTAACGATTTTTTACCAACTAGGGCATCAAGTAATTTGAATTCATAGGTCTCGGTGAATAGGATGAGACATTATACGCCAGTGAGTAAAAAGGTTAACTTTATGAACAATATAAACTTGTCCCTCTATTAATTCCTTTAATTACATTTATAGATGTACCGAAAATGGTCAAAGTTATAAAAAGTTACGATAATAACATTGAGTCTTAATGATTATAAAAATGAATTATGGATCATCAAACGCTGTATTCATGAACCATGAATAAGTCCTTGCAAGGGACCACCCAATCTTAAACCATAGGGCATATTTGATGGTCTGTCCAGGATTAGACAAAATGAACAAAAAAGATAGAACAGAACATGGTTCCATTCATTCTATAACTGTACCAAGTCCAACATTTATTTGGACCCTACTCAAATGTTGTGTTCCAAATATCGATTGTTTGATGACTGATGTGCAAACAACTTGGACAGTCATGGATAATGCTTCGGATTACTTTGTTTGGGATTGTATGACCTGATTCATCCATCATTTTACATGTTTTAACAAGTTTATTATGAATTTTTTGCCCTGATATGGATTCAATTACTAAAATATGGTCATTATAACTTTTTCTATATAAAATTTTCTTCTTCTTCTTTATTATTTTCTTCATCATATTCAGCTTCTTCCTCTTCATATTGTTCAATCATCTTCATGTTTTTCCAGAGCTCTATCACTCAGTCGCATTATTACATATCAAATTTGTGAAAAAGAAAAGGGAATCAATATCAGCCACAACAACAACAATAAAATTTTCTAAAAAAAAGGGAAAGATAGAGGCAGTCTAAAACATAATCATATTCTAAAAATTTTGAAAAGAGAAAAATGCACAGATCGATCTTCCATCATCATCATCTTCTATCAAACCATTTGTTTCATACACCCTTCTTGAACCCCTTGACCGCCTCGATGGTGATCTTGAACCGAGTGTCCCAATGGAGGTTCCCACCCTTCTTGCTGTGAAGCATCTTGCCTAGGCTCTCGTTGGGCATGTACTCATATATATATATATATATATATATATATATATATATATATATATATATATATATATATATATATATATATATATATATATATATATAAAGGGAAGGGGGAGGTGAATGGAAAATCCATGATTAGAAAAGCCTTTACCGTAAACCCTTCACTGTGAACCCCCCTTCACTGGGAACCCCCACTAGAAAACCTCAGAAAACCATCGTCCATGCCTAGCAATGTTGTCTATGTGAAGTAATTGTAGGTGGAGATCACTCCTCTATCAAACGACTGTGCTTGGCGGCCCTTACTGCCGGAGTAAGGCAATTGCAAGCGAAGATCTCATTTTTGTCGAACGATCATGCTCTGCGCCTGAGAGAAATGGCTGCAGAGACGAGGCCTCCATTGAAAGACCTTGCTCACCAGACGGTTGTGCTCCGCCAGTCGGCTAAGCCTGGTAGAGCTGCAGCCAGAGTCAGCGAGCTACGAGGCACCAGAGGAAGTGCGGCGGTGAAGAAGTCATGCCGCTCCACTAAGGCGATGGATTTGTACGCTCAAGCATGAAAGGCGCTCTGCGAGCGGTAGCCATTCGAGACACCAGAGGAGGCTGCTAGGATCTCTTCGCTACATGTACGACTCTCCGCCTTCTTGTCTAGATTCGTTGGGGAGAACAGCCTGCGGAAGCACCTGAGGTTGCACCACAAGACCAACATCAAAGAGGGACCTCACGTCCCGCCCGAGTCAGAGAAGAGAATTTGGGCAAGGATGGAGGAGTATTTCTGACCAGTTACGTTCGAGGACGTCAAGACACTCACACCTTTGTTCAGGATCAATTTCTTATTCGGAGATGGCCTCGTGGATCCTTGCCTTTTGAACCCTTCGTCTGTCATTGGTAGAAATCCGCCAGAATTTGATCAAGAGGTCAACACAGGCAATTATGTTCAAGGTGTTCTGAGTGGTGCTGGCGAGGAGAAGGAGAAGCTTGTTTCAGCTGCAATCGATTCTAGCAGGAAGGAGGAGAAGTCTGTTCCAGCCACGGGCAGTTCAGTGCTGATTGTTCCAGTTGTTGTTGATGGAGAAGAGAAGCCGAAGACACAAATTCGGAATTCGAACATGCAAGGAACAAGCTGTGAAGCGGAAGTAGACTGTGATAGTGCTCGACACCCCATCGAAGACGATGCCATTGCTGCCGACAAGCAGAAGGGCTCCGACCGGCTGGGATGTTAGAGTTCCTCCGTTGGTCGACGACAACCGGAGAGCGGCGACACTACTGTAGGGTGGAGGAGATCTCCCAAGAGATCGACGATTATCGAATCTTCCGAAAAAGGCGGCAGCGAGGGCGACAGTCGTCACCCCCGTCTCTCCTCTGTGTTTTTTCCCTTTCTTAAAAAGGGGAAAACCGTAAGAGGAGATAAAACGAAAAGGGTTATTAAAAAAAAGGGCAGGTTTCAAAAAATTGAGAATCCCATAAATTTTTTTTTTTGCTTTTCAATTTCAATCCTATTTTTCTACATAATTTTCTTTTGAGCCCTCTTTTCTACATAACAAGGGCTATTATTTATGAAAAATTCAAAAAAGGCCCTCTCTGTGGATATTATTCGAAACATAGTTGCTTTTTGTTGTTATGTTCATAACAGTTATTGGACTTTTTAAAAATTTTCAGAAAACCTCCTGAGTTCTTCTATTTAACTCAAAATTGCTCTAGTTTATTGATTTTACCCAAAAATATTTCTGACTTTTTTTATTTTGCAGAAAAGTGATTCTGGTTAGCAGGAATATCTCAAATGGGTTTGGATCTGGATTGGATCAAGCTATTCAGGTAGCTTCTTATAAACTTGATTGGATCCGATAAAACTTTTTGGACCCAATTATGATTTGCTTTGATATTTTTAGATCCAGAAATATTGTGTCTGCATATGTTTTATTATATGCGTTAATAGTCGGTTCATGTTAATATATGGATCCAGTATGGTTTGATCTATTTTTTTTTAAGATCTATTAAATATAATGTATAGGTCAAGATTGGACCTCATTAGTATTAGATCAGATGTTTGGATCTAGTAAGGTGACATAGACTTAGTTGGATCCAATAAAGCAATATTGGATGGATCTAGATAGTTTAAATGAATTAGGTATAGATCCAATTGAATTAGTTTTGGATCCAGAAAATGTTATTGGATCTTGTTGAACTTGAACAGATCTAGTGTTTGGGTTCAGATGCCCAGATATAGGATATGGATTTAGATTTGATCTAGATTTATGATTTGATTTGGCTAAGTGATATGCTCGGATATGGGATATGGATCGAGTTTGGTCTAGATTTATGATTGGATCCAATTGAGTGTTATGACCGGATATGGGATATGCATCTAGATTTGATTCAGAGACAATTTTAAATAAATATAGATATTGTTAGATATATTTTATGGATCTAGATTGGATACAAGTTTTATGTTGGATCTAATAATGATATATATTTTGTATGGATCCAGGTTTGACACTTTTGGATCCAGATAAGTAGAATATTGGATATTTAATATGGATCCATTTGTATCTGAATATGTGGTTTTGGATATGAATTTAGATTATGGTCAAATCCTGTAAGATCCATGGTTTTATTTAAGCTTGTATGGAGATCCATTTTTAATATGGATCGTATTGAACTTGATGGATAACATCTCAAGTCAGTTTTTGACATGGACTCTTATAAATTCAATAAATTTGGATATATATATATATATATATATATATATATATATATATATATATATATATATATTTGTGTGTGTGTGTATCCGGTAATGGATCTGAACTTAAATGTTCAAACTTGTGGTTTGATTTAAGTCTGCTCATTGGCTTATCATATTTTTGGCATATCCAAATGATAATGAGATAACTGTCATTGAATATGGATCTGGTGCATATCCAAATTGGATTTGAGTATGGGATTTATGACTTACTTCATAATAGAAAAATAACCTAGTTTGCGAATAACCTCATGATAGGGATATATCATGAATAAGAAATTCAACTAGTGTATGTTAAATCACATGATGTCATGGCTTAATGCAAATATTGCTTAAATATAATGCATTGAAAAGTGAGAGCTGAATTATAATTTTACATATGCATGTGAAGATATTTATCTATAATAATGATAAATAATCATAATGCTCTCTATAGTATACTAATATGAATACATGAAGAGATATTTTTCATGTTTTAAAGTTTTTGCATGAAATGCTAAATGGTGTTGCTCAGTCACACTTATGACTATTGGATCCAAATATATTGATCTGAAATGATCAGGTAGTGATCAACATGTGATAATGCACATAGAAAGTGGGAGTATAAGCTATGGTAAAATTTTAAAAAGTGAAAGTATTTATTATGTTTGGCAAATCAAAGATTTATGAATTAATAAATTTCATAGTACTCTATTAGTATGCATGCCTATGGTATGGTCATGGAAGAGCCATAAGAACCCCATGACTATGTGAGATCCACGTTATGATGTATTTATTCTTGATCTTTGGACTACATGATTTAGTATGCAATGAATGGTGAATACTTGAAATATGTGATATGATAAAAAAATAACATAGTTTGTGAATGGCCTCATGATAGAGATATATCATGAAGGAAAAATCTAACTAGCGTATATAAACCTCATAATGTCCTGAGTGCAATACATAATGCACTGGTTATGATAAAATATGAGTGTTCGCCGCATATGACCAAGTGAGAGATGTTGGATCTTGGTATGGATCCAGTATGGCTAAATGGGTCTCACTTGGAATCCAATGACCCACTTCTCAAGTAGGCATTGAGACAAACACCGCCTGTATTATGTTGAACCCTTTACACATTGAATTTCCAGCATAATGGCTACCCAGGAGAGGTTAAATTTCTAGCCCCTGCCTCTGCAAAAGAACACTGAAGAAGTTCGTAGATCCTTTTGATGCAAGTTGTTAATCACTTCACACTCCTCTTCTCCTCAGCACTTCCGGCGCACACCACAATTATAAATCCTTCAATTACAATGATCATGATCCTTCTTAGAGCTGGAAAAGGAAGATTCATGGCTAGGCCCAATTCATCGTGCTAGGTTCATATACTTGGTGAGGTCGAGCTACAATTCTCATTTACCTTAAACGAATTGAGCATAAACAAAGCTAGGGTTGGGTAACCTTGTATAAATCAAATATAAAAGTTTTAAGTGTACTGCTTGATGCTAAAAAGTAATGCGGACGGTATAACCAGTTAGGGTTGATAGCTCTTGAATTGAAGATTTAGGTTTCAAATCTCATTGATTTCACTTTTAAGAATACATAGACAAGGATTTCTTTATTCATGAGCCAACTTGTGTTTGGCTTCTTTTTTCTTGGGGCTGAGTGGCTCGCTTAAAAACGATTTCGAACCCAGACACCTTGTGTTTAGTTGGTTAGGCTCCTCTCTCTCTCTCAAATGAAAAAAAAATCCCATTTACCATCTTTCTCTGATATTCATCTGTTATGCCCAATGTTGTCAGTACCAGTATGGAGCCCTGTATCGTTTGGCCAACAATCGATACGGATACTCAAATGAATCATTTTAAATCGACCAAAAATAATTAAAAAAAAATATTACGTGCCAATCAGAACATGGCACGTGTCAAAGCCATTAAAATAATACTAAAATATAATATTAAGTATTTTTTTACATTGATTAAAAAATAGCTGATTCAGGAATGAAGCTTATCCATTTTCTGCCAATACGATCGATACCTTCATGTCATCACACATCTTATTTTCAAGTTTGTTGTACATCAGAAAAAAAATGTTACTTAAAACAAAAGCATATAAATGCTTGTAATTGTAAGGATTGAGTCCGGCATGATCCTTGACAGACGCAACTCTTAGTTTAATTTTAGCACAAAATTTCAAAGAAAAAAAAAAAACATTGGTATGTATATTAGAAAGAAGGCCTGATTGATTTCTTCTACCCTTTCATTAATGGGAAGCAGGCAAGCATATTGAAGACGGTACTGGTACGTGTGTGAATGATTCAAATTTATGGTGATAAATAAGAAGACCCGATTAAGATTTGAGTCTGGACCCAAAGGTCAGATTAATACATGGTTCCCGATATAGTTTGTGAAAATTTATACCAGACCCAGGCTTGAGCCGAGTTTCGATTAAGACCCATCATTTTTCAATGTAAAAATGATAACAAATATTATTTTACTGGGTATGGTTCATGTAGTTCTTATCGGGTCCAGGTATGGTTTCTCTTATAGTGAACACTATTAGACCTGGGTCTGAACCCGATACCATACTCAAAAATCGGATCCAAGTATGATTCTACTTCGGTCTGAACCAAACCTGACCAGTTCTTGACACCCCTAGATGTGAGTTTAACAAATGCTCAATCTCATATCTACCCTAAAAATTAGGGTTCTCCATGCTCATTTTAGTTAGTATTCACTTTACGTGCACAGCCACCCATCTTGAAATTTATGGAGATGAGTGGGGTGTCCATCTCGAGAAATGTAATCAATTTTTAGGGGAAAAGGGCACGTCTCCTTGTGTTGGGACGTTGCAAGTTCGAATCCCAATGGTATATGGTTGGTTGTATAACTGGTAGGGTCTGCCTAACCCCAGCTTTCTCTGTCTAAGAAAAAAATTTGGGGGAAAGGGGTGGGTGGAATTGAAGCACAGTGACAGATGGTAGTGCTTTTACCAAAAAAAAAAAAAGTACAAAACATTGCAAGAAATTGGCTGGCTGTTATTTTCTGATAAAGATGACAGAAATTAGAATTTTTAAATAGTTTCATTTTTTTAATTTCTTTGTAAAATAATTAAAGTTAGTTTTTAAATTATTTTTAATTTAATTTTTTTGTCAAAAAATGTGAGAAAAATAAAAGTTTCAATTTGTCACCACAATTTAGCTATTGATATTTACCCAAGAAAAGGTTTTGCCACTATGGGTTGAACTATGTCACAGGCGTGGCCCTAGTGACACGTTCGAATGCATAGATACAGACACTAACGCTTACGGCCAATATTTTAACATTATTGGAATATTTTTAATGTGTTTTTTTCGACAGTGAAAGCTGGGGTTAGGCAGACCCCTACCAGTTACATAACTATACCATAGAGGTTCGAAATTGCAACGTCCCAACACAAAGTAACTTGCACTAACAGCTCCAGCCACACAAGCGGAGCCCGTTGGTATATTTTTAATGTTTTTTAGTATGTATTTTTTAATATTAAAATATAAAAAATAGTTTTTATTATTAAAATTTAAAAAAATCAGTGTCCTCTTGTCCTATTAAAAAAAAAAATCAAACTTGTGAGTAGAACCTGCATTACGCATCTTAGTGTCCAGGTGTCTTTGTAACATAGGGGTTAAAGGAGGGTCTACATGTATATCTAAACAACCAATCAAACACCCCAATGGGAGAAAGTATGAAATCACGTACCAAGAGAGAGAGAATTTGGCTGGTAGGAACAATTAGTTCTACTTCAATAAAGGCCAAAAATAGTTGAGCTCTTCACTGCTTAAAGCTGACTTTTTTCAATTGTTTTTATGTGGCTTTTGTGCTTGTGACCTCCATACTTTTTTATTCATCTATGTTTCCTTAGTATATGGTTCATATTGACCGAATTTATGAGCTCAATGCATCTAATAATAATAATAATAATAATAATAATAATAATACAAATACTTGGAAGGTTATTTAATGAGTAAATTGGCTTTGTTTCCCTTTGATGGTCTATAAAAAATAGGTCCGCCCTATTACAGACAATGCTCGTTCTAGACAAGGGCTGGGTCTGATTTTCAACTATTAAGTTATAGCCAGTAGACAATCTTTAGGGAGACAAATGGGCCACACAGTCCTATACTGCTAAACACAACCCTCGCTTAGTTTGCCTTTATCAATAATAGTATATTTCCTTACCTAACATCCATTTCTCATCGTACTTAGTCCATCTTTTCCAAATATTCTTTCAACCTTTACAAAGCAAACTCACGATTACGAATTAGTGTGCTTCTAGTTAGTCTTATCTAACAATAAAAAAATAATATGTTTTGTTGAGAAAAAAAAAGTTTGGAATTTGGATCAACACCTCTTTTTAGGGGTGGCAATCGAGTCGGGTTGGCGGGTCAGCATACCTCAACCCAAACCCGACCCGTTTATTAAACAGGTCGGCTGTGGCAAACACGAACCTGACCTGTTTATTAAACGGGTAACCCGACACGACCCTCCAACCCGCTTAATAAACTGGTTGGGTTGGGTAAACGGGTTGGCAGGTTGGCGGGTTGACCCGCCTGCCTAACCCGTTTATTAAATGGGTCAGCGGGGTTGGCGGGTTGGCATATCCCTAACACGAACCCGACCCGTTTATTAACGGGTTCATTTTTGCCCAACCCAAACCCGCCTGAGTTGGCGGGTCGGGTCAGGTTTTGCCACCCCTACCTCTTTTGGGATTTTAAGTCAGGGACCACACTTGATAAAGGGGCCGTATGACATCATGTCAACTCCAAAAGCCACAGGTATAAGTTGTTGTTTTTTTTAAAGGCAAGCTGGGGTTAGGCAGACCCCACCAGGTATACAACATACCATTGGGTTTTGAACTTGCAACGTCCCAATACATGGTGACATGCACTAGCAGCTCCTACCACTAGCAGCTCCTACCAAACAAGCAGAGACCCTGTTGGTGGGTATAAGTTGATCTTTGCATTCTTATAAAAACATGCTTACATGTTATAATCGGATTATCAAAGAGTCGATTCTTTGTCATCACATATGTTAGGTCATTTTTATATAAAAAAAAAGTGTTTGTACCTCATGTCACAACGACCAAATATATTTCGTATAAGTTAATCTAAAGAATCTTTTGTGAGAGGTGCTCTCTTCCTTTTTACTTTTTTTTATTACAAAATGCATTAAACAAATCTATGCATACGATTCATTAAACCTGTTCTTAATATGTCTGTATATTGCTATGACCAGATGTATAAGAATATAACAAAATATATTGGTTCATCTAATAATAATGCTAATCGTGTTTTTGGCAAGCAACCTTTACATACAAGATGTGGATCTATTAAGTGCTCTTATGTTTATCATCCAAGAATATAAATTGTAAATGTCAAAAAATAGGATATCCAATAACAAACAAAATAACAGTTTGGGTTTCACTAGGGGTGGAGCTAGTTGCATAGGCTTAGCAAGAAGTGAGTTGAGAGCACATTGACAAAATGTTTAAAAGGGAAATCTTGGTGGCCAAAATATCAAGAGAAATTTAAAAAAAAAAATTATATTTCCTATGTTGTTAAAAACATGCATATTGTAATAAAAATGCAGTATTTAAGTAAACCATCGTCATCAAGCCTTATCCCAACTACATGGGGGTCAGCTTACGAGTCATGTTTCTCCATTCCTGTCTATCTAAAGCTAAAACTTTGGTTACTTCACAAATCTTCATTAGTCTTCCTCTTTTCTTAGCTCCTTCTGCTTGTACCATGGTCAACCTTTCTCACAAGTGTAGTGAGAGGTCTTTGTGCAACATGTACTATGTCTTCTTGTCATTTTTTTATATGGTTCAATCTTCAACTTTATATAAGTATTGGTCTTATAACAGTATTGTAGAAACATTTTCTTGAGAAAACAATATTTAAAATTGTAACTCAATTTTCCACCTTTTTTCATGATTTTTTTCCATAAAATTAGCAATATTTATCATACTCTTGAGAGATGATGAATGAGGTTCAAGATAAAAAGGGGAAAGAAAATTTTAAAAATGCACACGCTTTGTTGGAACCTCATAGGTTCCACAATCTGATTTTAGTTGAGCTCACAATTCGTGGGTCATGTACGATAAGAGAGCTTGATGAACCTCCAACCTTGTGTATTCACTTGCTCTATCGATTTTGAGCTATTTCAACCCTTTTTGTTTAGTTTTTCGAAAAATAGATTTTAGAGAAATGTTTATTTTATGAAATATATTTAGTCTCTTATTGGACATTTTTTTTAAAAACACATTGAGTTTAAAATGTGTAGAGTTGTCTTAGAGGGCAATGCCCTCAAGTCGATTGAACTTTGAACTTTGATTTGGATTTGGATTTTGATTTGGATTCAGAATCCAAGTTCAAAGTTTATCCCACTACGACCAACCCCTTGAATTTTGGGGTTTGCAGTCTCCATAAATCTCTAACGTCACTCAGTGGGCCCATTATATTTGTGGGTTCATGGGATTCTTTTTATGAGATCCTGCCTTTAATTTAAGGCAAAGGCAACCCATTGCCGATGCCATTGTTGGAAGAACACCTCCATCAATTCAGTATGGCCTTCTTTTTGTCCTTCGCCATCATCACACTCAACCAACCAGTTCAGTCCCTTTTTTTGCTTTGCGTTTGCAAATCAAAACTCAATCAAGACATTGGGAACAGAGCTGCCATGGCATTAGGCTGTTCCCCCAACCCCACAAAATCACCAAAAAGATTGCCCCCACAATCCACCTCAGATCGGTGGGTCCCACTAACTAAGCACGCGTGCATCGTGATCCCCCCCCCCCCCCAAACCCTAGATTTTGATGTAGGGTTTATGTGGGGCCCGTGTTCATTTGGGTCCCACTAGAAACACTTGTTTTTTATAATGGTAGTACCTACGTGTGACTACAAGGTGGGGTCTAGATTCTTGCTACTAGTTGAGGAACTCAATGAAAATAAATATCCTTCATTATCATGGTACCATCATTTGAACTGCTAGAAATAGACATTACACGCTAGCATGCCCTCACACAACAAAAGCGGGTAAGCATGCAGACTTTGGGTCCGGATTGGATCTTATCATTCCAATAACAAAAACCGGTACAAAACAGCCTCAAACTTAAGTTTCAAAAATGGAAGAAAGGAAAGGAGCCAAATCTTCTATGGATCAGACCCTGCCCACATGAAAAGTGGTAAATGGTCCACCAGTATCCAACACGTTAGACCTGAGCTTGACCCGACCCGAGAATCTATAAAAAAAACCTATCATTTGGTCCATAATTACGAGATATGGTGGGTCCTCAACTCTCTCAAGATTGTGATCGTGATCTAGATTACCATGGCCACTAAAAATGTCGAAAAAACAAAAGAAAGTCCGAATCCCAAGTGAGTTGATATTGGGTACATTATAACGGGTAATATAAATACAGAACTAGAATAAACAGGTTACAAATATTTAACTCTAGCAGTGAAGTAGTATCCCATAGGACCCATACTTAACAAAAGACTTAATCTGACGAACGATAACACTGAAAATAACGTTATCTTGAAAATAACGCCTATTGGAAACGGGGCATCTCCTCTCCTATGCTGAGGAACGCACATTATTGATTAAATGAATTACGTCAATAAGTACTTTCACCTGTGGAGCTTCAATCATGCAAATCTGACGGTCCAGATTTATCAGGAGATGGGCCCCGCATATATTTTGCTTTGTCCGTTTTCGGTCACTTCCCGTCAATCCTCCAACTGGCATCGACCAAAATTCTTTCCCATTATGCAAACTCTTACACCGCCCAACCCTTTGTATTATACGCAGAGGAGTCAGCAGATGCGGCCTCTCCTCACGTATGTTGGATGAGTGGTTCAATAATCACGTAAATAAACGCCAAGAACAACCCTTAGCAGCCGATGAATGGTTTACGGTTACAAGTCTTAGTTAGAGATGAACGTCTCTGAAGGCCAACGCCGTCCATCGTTCAGATTTTACCAGCATAGATACCCTTGATGGACGGCTGTCAATATGATGTTTGTTCTGTTATATCAGTGCGTCCGTATACAGGACTTCGTCTTGAGGGGCGGGAAGCAGTAAAAAGGAGAAATTTTCAAAAATAACACGACGGAGGATGGCAACTTGTTAGACACGTGTGGGCTCATTAATGGGCCCGATGAAAGACGACAAATTCAAAATTTTTCGAATTTTTCTATCCCCGTACTGACCTCGCGTGCGCCGATTATACGGAAAACCTGAGCCCCCAAAAGATTTGAAATTACTTGAATAACCTCCATCGAACGGGTCGGACTCTGGGCGTCTCTCTAGCTCCCACGCATATCCAGTTACAGTCCGTGGACTGTGATCTGAAGTTTGTAACCCTACTCAAGAGCTATTCTCAGCAGTTTCTTATGCCAATAAAACGCAAATGGGCCTTATATTGGGTCGGGTTTGAATATAACCAATCTAAGATGAAACGAGGAGATCTCGCTCAGGCGCATTGAATCCAGAACCAAACCCGAAACACGAAAGAACATGTACCTTCAGGGATAGTTTGGTCATTTGAGCAAGAAAGAAAAAAGCCGACGAGGACGCCGAGGGGAAATCGCTGGCGGACGATGCCGGGTCAACTCCTTCCTCCCCGACATGCCATCGCTGATGGTCCCACGTGGCTTTCCCTTCAAAACAAAAGTAAGAAAAAAAAGTTTTACTGTAAACCGCCTACTTTGTCCTATATTTACAGTTTACAGTCTGAGTTTTTATTTAATACATTCCTCCTTTTTTAAGTTTTTTTTAATGATGAAGCAACCTCACCGATAACCGGTTCACTTAATGAGCCCTTGTCCCTGCCAAGTAAAACTCTAGTTTTGAGGACATGAAACGGGAAATGGGTTAAAATCAAAACCCATGCAGTGATGAAGGCATGGATGAACCTACTCTTGCTTTTGCCTAGCCTTGCCTCATCTTTAATCTCTTTTAAAAAGACAAATTACTATTATACTTTTATACATATTATAAAATTTTATATACATTTTTAACCCTAATATAAAACTTTTTTTCTTTAGATCATTCATCTCTCCTTCTTCTTTCTTCTTCTTTTAATGAGCCGCACGAGCTTCTATTTCTCTAGTCTTCAAGCGACAATGGCGAAAAGACTGAAAAAACAGGACCCCACCCTGCCTAGCGCCGTTTGAACCTAAGATGGAAGACATGAAACGGAAAACGGACCAAAGATGGAGGTTAAAATCAAAACTCATGCGGGGATGAAAGCAAAAGTAGAACGCAAAATTTGAGATAGAATGATTGTGGAGACCTTGTCCCCCCGCACCCGCCCCGGTCTACTGCCATCCATATACTCAACTTACTTGCACAATCAATCCTAAGCGTTCTACTTGACACAAGCAAGACCCCACGACCACATGAGTAACCAATTCTGCGCCCCCTTTTTCATAAGTATTAGAGACATTCTTTGCAACCTCTCAAGACAGTAACCATATTTTCCTCTTTATTGTTTTCAATTAAATAAAAAAGCAGCAGAGAAAAGTGCTTGCATCAGAAAAAGAAAATGAGAAATATGGCGATTTTAGATGCATTTTGAAGAAAATAATAGGCAGTTCAATGTGATAAGAGAAAAATCCGCCTGCTTTCTCTAAATATCTGATAAGCTAGCCTGCGGTTTGCAAATTACCAACTATTCAAACAAACAAACAAGCGCCCAAACTCCGGAGAGGAAGCGTCGATAAATGCGTCTGCAGCTGTGCGAGAGTGTCGTTGGCCTTCCCTCCTCTGCGTGGAGATCTCTGCCCATCCTCACAACCAGAAGTATCCTTCTTCCTTCCTTCCTTCCTCTCTTTGAGAGAGAGAGAGAGAGAGCTCAAGACGTGACTGGGACGTTACAGTTCCAGGTAAGCATTGCAGAAGGAATGGGTTAAAATATTGTGCCGCTAGAACCTTCTCCCCTCCTTCCTTCCCTTCCCTTCCCTTCCCTTTTTCACCCCTCTTTTGTTTTCTAGTGCTTCACGGATTTTTTTTTTACCTTTTTACCGCCGATTTGTCGAGTCTTGGACTTGGATCCTCTGGTTTTTGCGCCATCTTCGCCAATTTACCCGCGAGTTCTCGGCCTATAAATGCCAGGCCTCAGGTGATTTCATCTCCACATGCCTCTCTCTCTCCAGAAGCCATTTGATTCCCCTACTCCGTCGTGGAATTTAGGTCGGTTTTCTTCGCCTCGCCGGATAATCGCTCTCTTTTCGACGTCTGACGCTTATATTCCAGCCGATGATGCTTCGTTTCAGGTGATTTACGTCAAGATTTGGTAGCTTTGAGTTTTCTAGCGAGGTTTTATCTCGCATTTTGGATTGCTTTTGCGATTTGGGTAGTTCTTCAGGCTTTTCTTCTTTTCTTGTTTTACTCACCAATTCAGGATTTAAACATGCGTGTTTCCCGTTATTTAGCTTAAAAAGTCGGTTTCTTATATGGCTTTTAGCCAATGCT
Organism: Nuphar pumila; assembly: GCF_984573655.1. Taxonomy (NCBI): domain Eukaryota; kingdom Viridiplantae; phylum Streptophyta; class Magnoliopsida; order Nymphaeales; family Nymphaeaceae; genus Nuphar; species Nuphar pumila. Next base: position 113,769,203 of record NC_143255.1, on the reverse strand, counting down.
TGGACGATTGCTCTCTGATTTTCAGCTACATTCTTAGGACACTGTCTTGTTTGTCTTATAAAAGGAGGTCGTTTGCCTCTTAAATTATCGGTTTCTTGCTGGAAAAGTTCTTTTAGAAGCAAGTTTCAGGCTGCAGAGCAAACGCTTTTGAAGGCCTTGGCAGTTGCTGATTTCCTGTTGTTTAGATCAGACTTCTGGTTTTTCTTTGCTTTTGGAAAGAATGTGATGTTTCTCTTTTGAATCTATTTTCAAATTTTTTTTTTGAGTGAACCTGTACTCTCAATTTCATTTTTTAGGCTAAACTCTATATAGTGTACGAAAACCTGAGATTATCAGGCGTTTGGCTTCTTTGGAGTATGTTCTGCTTCAGAGGTTCTTTCCTTTCCTACTTGGTTTCTTTATTTGGCTTCACCTTTGCTTTGAAAAATTTTGAAACTTGTATTCTTAGTGCTCTGCATTTTTCTTTCTTTGCTTTGGTTCTTATTTGTACTTTTCTTCTTGTTTTTTATCTCATTTGGTGAATGGTGTGCATGGTTTCTGACTTTAAGGCAGCTTTTTTCATATGCTGAATTGTGGTTCAGTGTTTGCAGGAGCATTGCAAGAAGAGATCTGCCGGAGACGGGTTTATTTCAGCGTGCAGCTCCGGCTTTGCCTTTATGAGAGTTTCTTTTTTAATGCCGATTTGAGACCTCACTGAACAAGTACCCCCCTGGTCTCTCCCCGTTTCTTATGTTTCTGTCTCTGTAACACCACCCCTACCCCCACCCCGTCCTCTCTCCCTCTCTCGTTGACTTCCTTTCTTTGTAGACGCTTAATTCTAGGGAAGGAAATCGTCAATCTTTCTGGTGGGCCTTATGCTTCGATCTCGTGAGTTTTCTTGGCCTTCTCTAATCATTGGACCACCCTCCACTCTGTTAAATCTAGTAGGTAAAAGGCCTCTCTTTTTTCCCCTCTTATAATAGAGCCGATTGTGTTCCTTCCCTCTTTGTCCTCTTTTTTTTCTTTTGTTTCTTTAGTCAAATAAAGGCTGTAGTTGGTGTAAGGTCATATCCATTATTCATTGATCAATTGGCGAGTCCCACCTTCCCTTTTCTTTTTCTTTTTCTGGTTCATACTTCCAATTCTCATTAACCTTTTGCCATTCTGGAATGTTTCAACATCATCATTAATTCTATGGTTGCCATCCTTGGTTAATCCCAGCGCCGGTACCAACTTCCCTCTGAGTCCCATCAAAAGCATCCTTTGGCCATCTGCCAATTGGTGCATTAGCGAGTGCAGTTTTCACCCCTTCTGAAAGAGTTGTTTGTCCAAAACCCTCATTCTTTTAGCATGAAAAGTGTGACTTCGGGCAAGCTACAAGGGAGGGAATCCGGTGGAGGAAGTATGGAGGGGAAACAGAGGCCCCTGATGCTCAAAGATTTCTTGAGGGACACTAGCTCCACACCCGTCTCAAAGAAGAGAAGACACCACCGTCGGTACTCTAACGAATCCCCTACAACCGTGAGGTACCTTCTGGAAATGGATTCCAAAAGCAAGAAAGCCCATAGAGGAAGCGGCATCATTCCGTGCAAGCCTGCTTCCACCACCCTTTCCGCACTGCACAAGGCTTCCGAAGTCATTGCCAAGCTCCTGCCCTTCTCCATCCGGACTCCATCTCAACAAAAACAGGGCACCACCGTCAGGGATAACGTCAACAAACTAGGCTCAATTCTTAAAAGGGTAGGTTCCATGAGGGAATCTCATGCCCCCAAAGGAAGCCTTTCTCGAAGATTCTCGGCTGCCATGAGAAGCCTCTCTCGGCGGGACCACTGCAACAGAAGAGCGGCCGAGATCCAAGTTCGTGTTCGAGATATCGTGACGTGGGGATCGTTCGGGGAAGAAGAATTCGCGTATGGCCAGCAGTACCGTAACTCTGAAACCCCACCTCGAGGGGCATCGAACGCCCTTGACGGAACCTCGGATTCTTGCTCGTCTTCACGGACGAGTAGCTGTACGTGGTCTGAGAGCGAATCTTTATCTAATTTGCAGTCCTCTAGCTGTAGTTCGGTGTTCTCTGGTGAGGCTGGCGGTTTGGAGGACAAAACTCTTGTACTGTATTACCACCGTAAGGAAGAAGACGAAGTAGGGATCCTGGAGGACTCCTGCACGCAACCACCAACCGACACCCCAATTCACCCGATTGGGATTCACCGTGCGGGAGCGTTGGAAGGAAGGTCGAATTCACTCGATGCAACTGCTACGTGCTGCACTAACGTCCAGGAGGTGAGTTAATTTACTTGTGTTTTTTATTATCTGCCAGCTGTCCATATTGCGTGTTTTAGGATCTCTGCACCAACAATGTTTTACCCCTTTGATTAGCAGCTCCGTTTGGACCCTTTTCTCTTACCGAATTTCCCCCCGTCTTTTCCTGCTTGTCCGTTGCGTGATCGCCTCCCTGTTTTTATGACTACTTTATTGTTTTTTAAGTTTTCCTTTCCTTGCCGCTGTTGTTTTTTTTGTTATATTATTATAATTGTTCTTACCTGGCGTGTACTTGTTTGTCTGCTACATAGATTTGGAATGCTATGCATGAGAGTAGCGACAAATTCAGCATAACCCGATTTGTCAATCCACTTATTATTTTTAATAGTTTGCTGCGCTAAAGAAGACTAGTCTGCCGACACTCTTCGTGGGGGAGTGGTAAACTTTAGATGATTACGACACTTTGGGGTACGTTCTGTTAGTTCCCACGGGGGAACACGAGAAAGCGATTCTAAAAGCCTGAAATATCATGCTCTTTTGACCATGAGATTTCAGGCAGCCTGTTATTTTGATTCTAAATCATCGCACGGGTTGCCCTGGGAATGGAATCAAAATCGTTTTGATTCTAAATCCCATGCGAGTTGAGGCCCCCGAACGTACCCTTAGTGTAGACTTTGGAGGTAAGCAAGTAGTCAATGAGTTGAGTTTGGTTGCGTATTGTTTGTTAAGGTTGTCTGTTTCCCCCCCAAGGATGCTGAGTATTATATTTTGGATGCATGCTAGACTGGGCTGATGCAAGCTAGAACTCAAGAAACTAGTAACCGAAGGTGGTCGAGGCCCTCCATTTTCCTTTGAGTGGATAGTCATTGTCAGCTTGGCCCATTTTTTGGCATCTATTGGCTGCTCAGATAGTATGCCCCAAATTCGTTATGTTCCCATAAGAAAAGACAGACCAGTCTTGGGATGGTGACCTGCCACTGGGCCTCGAATCTTGGTTGAGTCGCTGATAGTTGATAGCAGCAACACATCGAGTTCAATCTTTGATTTGTTGATTTTAGTGTAGCCCATACACAAGGTAAAACCCAAAAGATAGCGCCCAAGAGATAGAAAACCACACTCAAATTTTGGGGCACATGCTTATTTATCATGATAATTACTGTGCCTTGCAAGAGCTGGTAGTGGTTATAAACGAATTAAATTCATTGGTTGTTGGGTTTTGGTTTTCAAAAATTGCATTTGTTTTTCTTCCTTTTAATCGAGTTGACGCCCAACCCACTGAGCTTCAATTACTTGAAAATAATTGCTTCTTTCTTTTTCATCAAGGAACCCCCTGAAGCACTGATTTGGTGATCCCCTCATTATTGGGCTCTTGCCATCAGCTGCTTGGTACTTTTTGGCCGATGGGTCCTCTTTTAATTACTGATGAAGAGTTAATATAATGCAGAAAATGGAGAACCTTTTTTGTAATTTTGATGACTTGTCGATATGCTATAAGACAGAATCCCCCAGGACTTACTCCTCACTAACTTAGCCAGATCATGGATCTGTTTAACTTGGGAGTGATGTACTTGTATCTGTTTAACTTGGGAGAGATGTACTTGTTGAGCTATCTTACGTGCAGTGATTCATAGTTCACGTGCCAGTCAGCCATGGGGAAATTCGTCCCAAATTACTATTCTTTGGAAACCAGTTGTTACATTTGTTAAATGAACATCTTGTGGCCGTAAAAAATTGGATGGTCTAACGCGTCAAGGAACAAATTCAAGGCTTGATGTACCTAGTCCTGTCTATTTCATGATTCAATGGCTCATCTGGCATGGCCACTGAACATTGAATGCAACAAGTGGAATTAATTGATCTGGAAGTCTCAAATGCAGCTTGAAATAGCCATCCTTGTAGTATCAGTTTATCAATTTAGTTTTTATCTCTCTCATTGAATTGATTTGTTTCCACTGCACAATATGTTTACTCAATGCAATCGTTTGAACCCACAGGCAAACATCCAACAGCTGGAACGTGTAGATGATGGGTGCACTGTGTGCTGTGACATTGAAGGATATGAAGAGAAGGAACAGTTCAGCCCTGTTTCTGTTCTTGACTTCCCATTTGAAGATGAAGATAAAGTTGCGACATCTTTCGAGGAGAGCCTTGCTAACATAGAGAGTATGTCCTAAATTTTAACATGATCCTTTCTCTTTTATATTTTCCATAATTTATGAGAGATGGCAATGAGTGCAATCTTCTGTTCTCAAATTCTTGGCCTGGAAAAATAACAAAAAAGAATGAAAAAGATCCTTTTTATGCCAGACACATGCATTCATATCAAACTAGTGGCTTCCATATGCGTATGATCCAGCATCCATGACTATCATCCTAATGTTTTAATGTCTTCTAGTTAAAGCATCATGAAACATGACGATAGAAACACCAATGTTCTTATATTTACGTATCGGTTACAGCATCATGATATTTCAGCACAGTTAAAACCAATGATGTTATCAGTGGCACATCTGTCATCTTGATCTCGATTTTGAATTTATTAAGCCTCTAATACATTACATACATGCATCCTAAAGTTCATGTTTTTTTTTACATGCTTCTCGACATTCACCCAATGGATTTGTGTTAGATATTGCATACATCTATTTTAGATCAACCATTGCCATATGTCTTTAGATGCTGCAACTATGTGTGACCATTAAAGCTATCTCCACTTTTAACTAATACATTTGGTTGATTTTTATGACATTTGTGTGGACAAGTGCTGATGGACAATAATAATCCTTGATCAGGGACTAAGCAGCAGCTACTAAAGAAGATCGGCCGATATGAAAGCCTTGCCAAACTTGATCCTCTTGACCTTGAGAAACGGTTTGCATCAGCAGAATTTGAATTTTCAGATGAAGATGCCAAGAGTTTCACCGAGTACCATGATGGTAATGGTGGAGACTGCTTAAATGATGAATCAGAGGACTTGGACGAGTACATAAGGGAGATAATGAATGAGTATATGGATGCATCAACAAAGAGAAACTGGGGATCCTTTGAATCACTGGTTATTGATGTCTTCAGAGAAGAATTGAGCTTTTGTACTGAAGTAGAGAAAGATGAGTTCATGAGGGTTGCTGTCGGTCGAATAAAGGAATGGCTGGTAAAAGGAAACGAAGTGGATGAGAGCCGGGAGTTCTGTGTGAAGGAAATGGAAAGAAATCAAGATTGGAGGAAATTTAGGATGGATGAAGAAGAGATGGCAGCAGAAATGGAGGACACTATTTTATGGTCCTTGGTGGATGATTTGTTGATCGATCTCATGGATTGAGCTCAGGTAACATCAGGAGTCAGCCTGCACAGCCTTGTCTGCTCAGGGCTGCTGCTCAACATGATGGTTGCCTGATTGTGGCTGCGAGTCTTCCAGCTTGGGCATCTCTTGCTGAGTCCATCATGTACTGTCCTGGTTATGAGTCTTCTGGAGTGCCGATAAAAGCATGGTGGTGCCTCAATCATCAAAAGGGTGTACATAGTTGGGGGAGATTCATCTTGTAAGGTACAATTTTGTTTCCTTGTATCATGAATAAACTCTGTACTTGGTTTCGAGAGGTATCCAAAGCCAAAATCATGTTTACTTGAATGTGCCCCCAAAAGGCCATCTGTTGAGAAAAAGGAACGGAAGAGACAATTTTGATTGTTGATCCTTTTTAGTTCTAGCGAATATATCAAAGAGAACATAAATCGTTAATAAAAAAAAGTTTTAACCTTTCAAAAAGACGGTCCTCCTCCTGATGGGTTTCAGTACCATATTCATGTCATCATACAAAAAAAAAATCCCCTCGCCTACCCCCAACTACACGTGTACTTGCAACTTTTTGTGCTGTGTGTAGGCATAATTTCCTAATTAAAAAAGGTATGGTTTCGTCGTTTTCTCAAGTTTTCCACCCCTCTGTGATGTTATTTTCAAGATTTTCTCCTCTTTCATCTGTTGATGACTGACTGATACGTGGTTATCAAAGTCCATAACTTTGGTCGATGAAGCTTGTTGAATTGATGGACAAGTGACCACAAAAACGGACAAAGTGAAATATCTGCGGGCCCCATTGTCTGATAAATCAGATTTGCATGATTGTTGTTCCACAAGTGTGAGTACTCTTGACATAATTCATCTACAATAATGTGAATTCCACGTTCCCGCTGGCGTTATTTTCTAAATAACGTTATATTCGCTGTTTTTGTGAAGATAGCGTGATTAGATAACTTGGGGTTTCTCGATGCCAATAGGATACTTACTTCAGAGGAAGAGTTTTGAGTATTAGTAACCCGCTTCTTCTAGTTCAACGTTTTGTTGCCGTTATATTAGCCAATCTGAGCTCGCTTGGGAATATGCTCGTGTATATATTGGACATCGTCATGACAATTTTATTTTTTTTCATTTGGGAACATTTAATTAGAAAGTGGTCTTTGGTATTCTAGGTCATGTGTGGGATGGCGATAAAGAGTCCCAAACTTGAGCAGTGAGATCACAATCTTAATCGTGTGGGCATGGTTTGTCAGATTCAAATGATGAACTAATCTTTTGTTTGATAGGGGTAGGGCCCATGAGTACCTCTTTGTGTCAGGTATAGGAGTTATTATTATTATAACCATAAAAATGATTGTAGTGCGACCCAATGAACAATGGGCCTACTACATCTTGATCTAGGTTTTTTTGGGGGTATACTGCCCTGAGGTTTACGATACACTTGTGTTTAGTGGGTCCCACCGATGTGAAGTGGATGGGACCGTGCGACAGCCTCATGTGGGGGCTGTCACGGGTATGAACATGGAATGTGCCAGCCCGAGCAATAATCAGGCCAGGTTTGGGTCATGATCTTTCCCAGCCGATCCGACCCGATTTGGGTCATGATCTTTCCCAGCCTATCCGACCCAAGTAATATATATTTTTAATAAAAATAAAATTTTAAAATTATGCAGGTTCAGGTTTCAGATTCTATTCTTGTGACATGACTAAACCCGAACACCAACCTGGTTATGGATGGGTCTGGGTCCTGACCTGCCTCTGACCCGACCGGTTGACAGCCCCAGCCTCATGCCATGGAAGCTCTAACCCCAAAAATCTTAATGAGTGCTGTCTGATTTGCAATGTAATTATGTAAAACATAAAGGAAGTTGCAAATGGCTGGTTCAATCTGGTGTGAGCGGCAAGAGGCCGCAAGGGACTCGCAAATCCCTTGATAGGAAAAGAATGTCCTCCCTCTCCCTCGTGAAATATCAGGGTGGCACTTGCTATGATATTTCAAAAGCTTTTGCTGTTATGACACTGATCAACATGAAAGATTCAGCTTGGTACCCAGATACAAGGCTTTACACCTCAAGATCAAGGTACGTCCAATAAAAATGAGTATCATGGTACTAATGGCGTCATGGTTGGAAGTGGTATGTAGCGCTGCCTATTACCGTAATCTTTCTTTGCATCATGAAAATAAGAGTTTTAAATTAAGAGATGTGCTTCACATTCCCACTATTTAGAAAAATCTTTTATCAGTATCTAGATTTGCAAGAGATAATCAATATTTATTTTAGTTTGATGCTAATAAGTTTTGTATAAAGGAACCGAGGAGCAAGACTACTCTCCTAAGAGGACCTGTTAAGGAATGGCTATATTCATGGTCATCTGAACAACATGAACAAAAGACTTATTCTCTTGCAGTTTGTTTTGCTAGAATCTTGAAAAAAATGAATCTATTTTATTTATGAACAATAATAATGATGAGTTATGCTCTTCATGTTTAATCATTAAGAATCATAAATTGCCGTTTGACAAAGCTGAATATTTTGTTCAAGCTCTATTAGAGCTCATTTATGTTGATCTGTGGGAACCTGCGTCTACCCATCTCAGGAAACATTCAAATATTACTTATTGCTTGTTGATGAGTTCTCAATTTTTTTTTAGTTATTTCCTTTGATCCGAAAATCAGTTGCCTTTCCTTTCTTTATAAATTTCAAGAACATTGTTCAAAAACAACTTGGAAAAGAAATTAAAATATTTCAAAGTGATGGTGGGGGGAAATTTGTTAGTGATGGTTTTACCAAATTTCTAAATAGTTGTGGCATTAAAAGATGGCTCTCTTGTCCTCAAACTCCTGAATAGAATGAAGTTGTTGAGAGGAAGCATAGACATGTTGTAGAGTCAGGTCTGGCATTATTATTTCATTTTGGTCTTGGTCAAAAAATTTGGGTTGATGCCTTAAGAACCGTCATCCACCTTATTAATCAATTACTCTCTCTAAATCTGGGTCAGAAATTGCTCTATAAGCTCATGATAAACCGTACTCTTGGCTATGAACACCTCAAAATTTTTAGATGCACCTGTTACCCATACCTTGTCCCATATGTCAAATCTAAACTTGAACCCAAATCCAAACCCTATGCCTTCTTGGGTTATGGATCTAACTATAAAGGCTATGTGTGTTATGATCGTGTGACTCAAAAAATATTTATATCTAGACATGTGATTTTTGATGAGAGAAATTTTATTTATGCTGAGAGCAAAGAACCCCTAACGTCAAAAGATGTTGCCAATTGAATCCAAAACAATCAATTAAGTTAGATAAAAACATTAACCATAAGGGGCCAATTAATTTGATCCAATTACCTAACCCAATGGAATATGTTCAACTATTCAACCCTCCAGATGAACCATCCATTATCAAAATTACTGAGATATCCTCATCAGAACCTAATCCAGAACTAGGAAGCTTATCACCTATTGAGTCCTCCAATGAAGAGAGATCCAGTGAAAACATTTTGTCATCCTCATCCTCTGGATTGAATCACATAGTAGATTTCTCTAACCACAGTGTCAGACCATGGAGATAAAGTCAGAGCTCTACACCAAAATCAGACCTGGACTCTTGTCTCACCCGATAATGTTACCAATTTAATTGGGTGTAAGTAGATTTACAAAATAAAAAAGCATGTTGATGAAACTATTGCTAGATTCAAAGCTCAACTAGTTGCTAAGGGGTATAGTCAACTAGTAGGTATTGACTACTTTGAAACTTTTAGTCTAGTCATTAAACCTACATTTGTGAGAATGGTCCTATCTATTATTGTTAGTTCAGTATGGCTAAACCATCAATTAGATATTAATAATGCATTTCTTCATGGCATTCTAAAAGAAGTCTATATGACTCAACCATAGGGGTTTGAGGAAAAAAGTAGTCCTTACTATGTTTGCAAACTTGATTGAGCCCTCTATAGCTAAAGCAAGCTCCCAAAACTTTGTTTGAAAGACTTTAAGTTTATTTAGAAAGACTAGGTTTTACTGAGTCCAAAATTGCATCCTTCCCTATTTATTTGTCATACAAATCGGTTACACATGTTTATTTTGGTATATGTTAATGACATTATGATAATAGGAAACTCACACGATGAGGTCAATCGTATAATACAAGATTTGGGGTTTGAATTCTCTATTAGAGATCTAGGTCAGTTGCTATTTGGATTCATACCCATTGGTATTTAGAATGCTTACCAATATCCAAGATCCATATCCAATTTGAACCTAGATTTTTCTATCCTAGTAAAGAGGTTGTTTAAGGTGGTTTGTGTCAAGGTTATCGGTCTCACCTAGTGCACGACATGAACCAACTTTTCGTGAATAGGCAAAAGATCGGTTGTATCCTGGAAACATATTTGCACGAGTGCCCATAATATTGAGGAATTGATCATAAGTAGGGCAACTATCGCTTGAAAGACAACGTGTTTACGCATGTCTCTGAGCTCACTGGTTCAATCTCAATTGCATGACCCACTAAGTTAAAAAATTTCAACAAAATACAAAAAATCACTCCAGCAAAAATTTTTGCATGGATTCTCACCACCTAGGTCTAAGAAACAACAAGAAGCTCAGCTTGTAAAGAGCTTGTTCAAACTCATAAGTAGGCTCGCAGGCTAAACTAAACGGGAACAATAGGTGTTCTGCTCAGCTCATTAAGTTGTAAAAGGTAACTTTTTAATATGCTTGTTTACATCGTATTGTGAAGATGAGAGTCTCCACGTGAATGAGTGGTTACTGATTGTATTATTAACATTTGATAAAAATACATCTTTATATGTTTACATGATTTGTAAATCCCATGACTTTTGGGATATAGAAAACTAACAAAAATTAGTTATATTCCATGACACTTGTAGAGCCTTCTAAAATTGATCCATCCTTACCTTATCCAGCAGATTTGTGCCAGAAATCAGTTGGCACAAAATAAAAAAGATTAATCCCATAACTAGCTATCTTCAAATGTTATCAGCTCACCAACGTAGCTATCTTCAAATGTATATCACGACTTGCTCTCTTCAATATTGCCAACTCCAAAAGTAGCGTGCCAGCTATGTCAACGATAAGATGAAATATATTCCATTTTTATCGTTAACATTCTCCCTCAAGTTGGAGCATGTGGATCTATCATGCCCAACTTGCTGAATAAAATTTTGAATTGCTCTTTTCTAAAGACTTTGGTTAAGATATCAGCCCTTTGATGTTTGCTCGGAACAAAGTACATAGAGTGCCATTTTATATTTTTTCTCGAATAAAATAGCAATCAAGTTCAATATGTATAGTTCACTTATAAAATATTGGATTGGCTGCTAAGTAAAAGGCTGACTGGTCTATCATAATATAAGCAGGCTGGCTATGGATGAGGAAAACCAAGGTCTCTCAGCAAATATTTTAACCATGTGATCCCACTTATTGCAGCTGCCATTGATTGATATTCTGCTTCTATGAAAGAATGTGATATAGTGAACTTGTGAATGGACAACTTCTCAATCATAGTCTGAGTAGCATGAAAGTTGAAGGGTACTTTTTGAGCTTAAGAAGATTATCTGCTCGGGTGTGCTCTTGAGATAACGAAGGAGCCCTATGGCTGTCTCCCAATGAGGTTGGCGAGGTTCATGAATAAATTGGCACAAAATATTCACCAAATAAGTAATATCAGACCAAATAAGTAATATTAGGATGAGTGGTGGTGAGATAAATGGGTCATCTATAGGGAGTTGGATCTTTGAGAATTGCTCTACTATGATCCAGTTTCAATCTATGTTCCATAAGAACTAATAAACCTGCATCCTTCAAAACTTTTAAAGTGTATTTTTTTTTATTCAAGAAAATTCCTTCTTTAGATCTGGCCAATTAGATCCCGAAAAAATATTTTAATTTTTCCAGATCTTTGATAAAAAAAAGTTGGTGGAGGAAACGTTTGAGCTTTTCAATTGTCACGTTGTCATTGTCAGTGACAATAATGTCATCAACGTACACATGGACGAATGTCTGCTTGTCTCCATTTATCAGAGAAAATAATGAGTAATTTGCAAAGAGACTGAGGAAAACCTACATGTAGGCTTGTTTAAGCCTCTAGAGAGATTTATTAAGGCAGCATACCCATTCTTCCCTCTTAGTGAAACATCCAGAAAGAACTTTCATATAAATTTTCTCATCCAAATTGCCATCCAGCCAACCATTCCTCTTACTGGATTTCATCGTACATTCAATCCTATCCTAAACATCCAGCCAACCATCTAATTGTTGATTGGATGGCTAGGATTGAATGTATGATGAAACCCATCCTATTTCAAATGATGGGATCAGTGTTTGTGGAGATGGACATTTTTCAACTACATCATCACAATTATGTAGTTGACAACTCTACTCTCATAACCCATTTTCTTCTCAACTCCATCTCCTCTTCAATGCAGGCTTCCAAACCGAGCCTAAATGAACTGGGTCTTGGTAGGAACAAGGAAACATCATAGTGGACTGTGGAGCCCAGCCGGGCCTGGCCCTCACTAGTCCAGCATAAAGGGCCCCAGCTGACCCAACTGGATCTAAGCCCAATAAGACGAAGGTCCAAACCAAACCTGACGAGTTGATTTGGGCTTTTTGCTGGTATGATTCTGAGTTGGGCTGGGCTCAGCAGGCCTGATGTTCACCCATAGGCTTGAGGACCACCCATAACCATCATATAATTAATGGGGCATACGCATGACCCTACCCAATTAAGTATCTTGGATAGGTATGTAACTAGGATATATTCATGAGTTGGATATGTGTAATAACTTATGACTAAATCTCACCTGATTGGACTAGCAATACAGGATCCAAATTTAAGTTAGGGATGGATCTGGTAAATTTACCTACATTGTAGGGTCCAAAATTCATGTAAGCTAGCGTAATTGGATTCAGATATTTAGCAGATTATGGTGCATTCAGTTTTTTTTCCCATAAAACTCGGATTTGGAACCCCCATGTCAAACCTGAAATAGTTTTTATCTGATGGAATCTGAGATAGGTCTGTGATTACCACAACCAATCAGTAACAAATTGGATCAGCAAAAGAAGTCCAACCCAAACATATGCCATTAACATGCAAGGGGAGCATTATCTCTTGAGTAGGAACTAACAAACGAGCAACTAAACTTGGACCTAATTAAATATGCACCTTAAGAAGGTTTAATCATATTTAGTCACATTATGATCTTTATTGGATTTGGGTGTGGAAGTCTCTTACTATATCGGCTGATTGAGCATTTGGATCTGATGTTGGCCCACTCGATGATGGTACTTGCCACAAAATGAGCTGGTCTGGTCTTTCACAATAATAAAACTGCTTAGCTGGTTCTTAAGCACTTCTTTTAAAGTTAAACTTCTATTGGATTTTGGGGTAAAATTATGTTTTTCTTTTTCAGTTGATCTGTCTTGATTCCAGATCCAGATCCTACTCAGAACACATGGTAGGACTCCATATCTGGATATGAATTGACCCTTTCTGACAGTGGATCCACAGGAACCGGGTCAAGTATATTGGGCTTCCTGTGAAGTACTATGGCCACAATTCAAAGAATGAAGAAGAAGAACTTAATTAATTTGTGAAAAGGAAAATAAGATATATAAAGATGGGCATTTTCTCCTTTACTCGTCCTGAGTACTGGAGACGTGGGTAGGAGAAAATTGCTAAGCGAATAGCAATTTTTTTTTTCCAAAAAGCAAGCTGGGGTTATAACTATACCATTGGGTTTTGAACCTACAACGTCCCACTTCTACAGGAAACAAATCCCATCAATTGAAATAGGATGGGTTTCATCATACATTCAATCCTAGCCATCCAGCAGAACCATCTAGCTATTGATTGGATGGCTAGGATTGAATGTATGATGAAACCCATCATATTTCAAATGATGGGATTCCTGTTCATTTTTACACCACAAACACAGAAAATCGTAATGCGGACAACAATTTTCTCGGTAAAATATGAAACATAGAAAATTGATACAAGCGCAGCGATTTTCTGTGGCCGGAATACTTTGTAAAGTATTTGTGCCCGATCACTGGATCTGCTCTGAAGTACTAGATCCTCTCTTCGAGCTTACATATGATAAATAATAAGAATGCATATTAGGGTGATTCGCCAAATCACCGTTAACCGGTAATTTGGTATCATTACCATCCACAATGTTCATCATCTCCGTTCAATATGCAAAACGGTAGAGCCCACCAATGCATAATGGTGATGTCCTGATGACTGATGAATGGTGATTTGACATATCACCTGATCTGTTTTCCACACCAACCAGCTAAAATTTGAGAGAGAGCATTTTCTCAAAGTTGGTTATTGTTTGGGTGGAAAAAAAAATGCAAAATTATAACATCAAAATAGAAAATTTGGTTACAGAAGAAATCTTTTCATATTTGTTGACATTTTTCAGAATGCCTATGGGCACATTTGGAAGCCAGAAAGATGTAGGAAAAGTGATGCAAAATGAAAAATTTTGACCATTCCAAACGAGAGAGACTTTTTTGTTGAAAGAGTTTTTCTAAAAAGTACACTTTTGATAGGAAACATTCCTCCACCGGGGTGGGGGAATGTTTACTACCAAGAGAAAAATTCTATTTACACTCACCACCACCATCACCTACCATCTCACAATCACCACCATCCATCTCACCACCACCCACCACCCTCCTCTCTCTCATTTTTTCACATTTTCTCACTGTTTTTCTTATGCTACACAAACAAGCTAAAAACTTTCTTTTGAAAGACTTCTTTTATAAAAACTCTCATAGGCAAAACTTTTTTTTCCTATGAGAGTTTTTCTTTCTTCCAAACGTGCTTATGAGAGAAACTCTCGTAGGAAAAGAAAGTTTTGCCTATGAGAGTTTTTGATATGAGAAGTTCTACAAAAGAAAGTATTTCGCTTGTTTGTGTAGCATGAGAAAAACAAAGTGAAAAAATGTAAAAAAATGAGAGAGGGAGAGGGTGGTGGGTGGTGGCGAGATGGTAGGTGGTGGAGAGTGTAAAAAATAAATTTTCTCTTGGTAAAAACATTCTTCTATCTTTCATGGAAGAATTTTTCCTATCAAGAAGTGTACTTTTTAGAAAAACTCTAAAGTTTCTCTCATTTGGAAGGATCAGAAAATCAGTACGAATTTTTTTATTTTGCATCACTTTTTTTACATCTTTCTCGCTTCCAAACATGCCCTATGAGCGCTTCTTTTTCCTAGCTAGAAGTGACCATGGTTTGTCACCTGACATAAAACCAATAAAAACCCATGGAAAAGGTCTTTGGCACCAAGGTCAAAAGACTCCCATGTGTAACAGGGACCTCAAGGGTTTAAACAACCAAAAAGCTTGCTAATGTGTGCACAGTGACAGAGGGTTTTCTTTTGTCCTTGTAAAAAAAAAAAGAAAAAGAAAAAGAAAAAAAGATAGCACTATCATTTAAATATATATAGATATATAGATATATATATATATGATGACCGCTATATAGGGTCTAGGTTCAAATCTCATCTACATCACCCTTTAGGCAAGCCGAAGCATGGCGACTTCTTAGGGGCAATTTTTACATGTAAATATCAAAAAAATGAATTCTCTGCTATGGATATCCAACCAAAGGTAAATATGGTTGTCAAAATCCATAACCCCATTCAAGATCTAATCACATATAGTAGTCAGATCTCGTATACGGTTTTCAAACCACAATCTTGAATTTTAAAAAAAAATCCAGTTAGACCAAATCAGCTTTAAACGAAAACTTATATTCCATAGGTTTAAAAATCTAACCACATTTCGGATCCATAAAGGGATTATGGGCATCTCATTGTTGTAAGCTGTTTTGATCAAATCTGATGGGGGTCAGATTTGATCAAAACAACCTGCAAGAATGAGATCCCATGGGTGGTTCAACGACAGAGATGATTTTGGGGATGACTAGATACCGTTTTGTAAAGCAGTTCCCCCAATCTCCAACAAAGTGGTTTTGGCACGTTTTTCTGGGAGAGGTCATGATGTAAAGGGTAATTTGGTTTTTGAATTTTGATTATTTGATCACCTTGTTTACATAATAACAAAAGTTTAAAGCTGCAATAAAGCAGCTCTTTTTTAGTGAGAAATTCAAATTTTTTTATTTCTCGTATTTTTATAAGTCAATTATTCACAAAAATAAATGCACTTGAAATTCATAAGTAAAGAATTAAATTTTAAAATTATGTAAACATATATATAATAGTAGTTACACCCGCCTGGGTTGCCTGAGTGGCAGCAGACCTGGGGAGAAGGTGCTGACTCGTCCCAGGTTAGACTCTCCCTAACTGTACAGGTGCCGTGAACAGATGGGCTCCATAGGGGCTGCTTGTGTGTCTATGACCCACCCAGAGATTACCTGCTTCGGCGGGAAACTTTGTCATAAAAAAAATAATAGTTTTCTCTTCAAGATTTTGCCAATAAAAAAGTAAAAAAAAAAATTTTTTAGGGAAGGGGGATTGGTCTTCAGGAACCATTAGTTTTTATTTTCTAATTTACTGAAATAAATTACGGAAGAGAACTTGTCATCAGTTGGTAGACAGAAAGCATTCCAAATAAATGTGAAAATAATAATTTGGTATGATCAACATATGGTTAGGCTAACGTAACCATAGTTAACAGGATTAATCAGTATGTTAGCATTAGACACTCCCAGAGAGGGGTGTAATTGAGTCTGGTATACCTGACCCAACCAGACGTCCCAAACTGATTATACCAGACCAACCCGATTTTAATAGACCCATGGATAGAGATCAGGTGCAAAATATAGACAACAACAACTACGCCTTCATCCCAAAACAATTGGGGTCGGCGATATGAACCAAAAAAGGGTCGGCGATATGAACCAAAAAAGAAAATCATTCTGGGTCTTCCACATGAATCATTCTCCTCAAATCATTTTTATCCAATGCCATGTCCTCAATAAGGTTCAAAGCATTCATATCATTTCTTATCATCTCCATCCATGTCTTACTAGGCCTACCCCGACCTCTTTTAACTAATATATTTCTCATTTCTCCATCCTTCTAACTGGAGCATCATTAGGCCTTCACCGAATATGTCCAAACCACCATAAACGATTCTCTCTCATCTTATTTTCAATAGATGCAACGCCTACCTTCTTACATATCTCCTCGTTCCGAATCTTATCTTTTATTGTATTTTCACACATCCATCTAAGCATACGCATCTCAGCTACACTTATTTTTTGAATATGATGTCTCTTAGCAGCCCAATATTTCGTATCATATAGTAAAGTGGGCCTAATAGTCGTCCTATAAAACTTTTCCTTCAACCGCAATGGCATTCTACGATCGCACAACACTCCAGTTGCACATTTCCATTTCATCCACCCAACCTTTATCCTATGATTTACATCTCCATCAATTTCTTCATACTTTTGAACGATAAATCCCAAATATTTGAAACAATCATCCACTGGTATTTCTTGCTCACCAAGCTTCACTACACTTCCATCATTACTTCGTTGCTTACTAAACCGACATTTCATATATTCTGTCTTACTCAACTTAAAACCTCTTGCTTTCAATGTCTGTCTCCATAATTCTAACCTAGCATTAACCTCAGCTTTAGACTCGTCAATCAAAACAATATCATCAGCAAACAACATACACCACGACACATTTTCTTGAATTGATCTCAGGTATTATAAATGAAGACCCAAACCCATTTAGACTTGACCCGCTTTTAATACTTCACCCAAATGGTTCTACCTGCTAGTTTTACGATCAATGCCCTCAGGATCAGAGACCTAGCTGTGTTGGCTCTACCAGATGTTTGTCCTGGCAACATAAACGAATGACTAGAATAATTGGCAAATATTATGTTATATAATCAATTAAATATCTAAAGATGTTGATAAAACTTAGAAATAATATGAATTTCATTTTAGTAACTAAAACTTTAATTCATTTTTTTCGTAGAAACTTCTTATTGCCCTTCAATAGTGAAAATTGTCGGGTTGAAGTGAAGGCCAATTCTAAAGAATAATACTCAAGAACTTATTAAATTTGATATATTTTGAATATCATATATGATTAATGTCTTTTTATTTCAATTTGAAACAATTGGTAGGTATGATTTTTTTATATTTAAATTTTGGCATTATTTAGAATAGTTTAATAAAATTTCCATTTGTTAGCATATAATCTTCTTAATAAATAGTTTATTCTATTAATTTATATATATTTTTATTGATGGGTAATTAAGTCTAGAATACCAATCATATCAAGACCCAAGTAAAAACCTGAACAAATTAAGACCTGAACGATTATACTCGAACCCGTTAACCCATATGGGTCTACTTTTTCAGGCATACCCAGACTCAAACCTGACTTGAGACAAAATGGATCTACTAAAGACCCGATCCAGTACATACCCAAACCTGTTAACCCATATGGGTCCACAATTTCCAGCTGTACCCAAACTCGAATTAGATTGGTTTGGGTTTAGTTCCTACTTTTACACCCAATTCAAAATCGGGTCTGATAAGACCTGAACCAAACCTGACCTGGTTACACCCCTACTCCAGCTTGCCAATAAGAAAAACACATTACTATTTGACATTTTCTGAAAAAACATAGGAAGGAAAAAGTTCTTCAAAAGTCGGGCCGTTTTCTGAAAAACACATAAAATATTGGTAGTAAAATGGAAACTTCTCACAACCCTGTCAAGAAACCAAAAAAATGCACATTTCTCACAAACCGTGTCAAGGAAACACCACAAGAATCCTAACAAGCTTATAAAACAAGTTAAAATTAAAATGTGCATGCAAATTAATTATTCAGGAAAGTTGAGTATACTTTTGTTAAACATAACCAACCCGACCACCCCAACAGAAAAGTACATATCCACCAACCAAATGTCAAATCCATTTGAATTAATCAAGTCCTTTTATATTATAAGTGGTGGGCTACTGAGCTGATGGCAAGCACATATCAATGAAATTAGCCATTTTATAATAAAAAAAATACAAAAATAAAACTATGGATACTAATAAAAATAACAAATAATCTTCCAAGCTAGGGCCCCCAACACCATCAGCACCCCCAACATCAAAGACATGAGAACATCTCCACTGAGCTTCAGTTCACAACTGTAGCAAGCAACCTTCTAACAGTCAATCATGGTACAAATAGTATTCCCTCACAGACCAGGAGAGGCGAGTATGGAGCATCAGTAACAATGACCAAACACAAGGATCAACTTTACATTGGTATCTAGAAGTTCCACAAATAAAAATAGCAAGCCCAATAGCCAAACAAGAACTTAACCTGTAAAAGAATGTAAATCAACAACAGCAGCCAAACCCAAGAGAAGTACAACTCTTTATAAGATATTCTTGATAATTCTTTTCCGCATTACAAAAGAGTTGACAAGTTCTGCATTGAAATGCTAGATTTCCCTCATATGCGCATGAACAGTTAACAAACCAGGGAAGAGTGGAAAGGTGTAGCACTTGAAAGATGCGTACAAGAGACCCAACGTATGACTGATTCTGTCACCATTAAGTCCAGTTGCTCCAACTCACCCAAGCCAATGGTATGGTTTCTCCTACTATGGATACCTGATGGTCGCGTAGCTGAAATCACTCCCCTACGGGGATCAATTTCATGGATCTCAGCTTTTCTTGCAGCAAGACAGTCCCCATGAGAGGCCGGGGATGACGTAAGCAGCTTCCTGAAACTCAGGTCTGTATGACAACCAATTTTAGAACACACAATGCACAAAAGGAATCTAAAACCGATTTTCCACACAGTAGAACATAGTCCAAATTCTCAAACACAAAAATGAACCAAAGGGTACGAAATGATCACCTCTGTCAATGGCAGCTGAGTTATCCACACTATCTCGCACGATGGTGGTGCATGGACTGAAGAATGCAAAGCTAGGCACTGAAGCTATTGGTGAAGAAAACTCCTGCTTAGTAGATTCACAGCTCCGCAATGAAAAGCCAACAGATGGGGAAGAAGTTGCAGCATCAATCAAAAATGAAGAGAATGACGACTTGCAAGTAAACATAGGGGAGTAGTCCTGCTGAACATCACCAAAAACTGCATTTCCAGAGCTCAGGCTAGAATCACGATTTACAGAAATGATTTTCTTAGGCAAGGAGTCCCCAATTGAGGGAAACTGGCCTTCATTCCCCTGGAGTTTCTCTCCATTTTTAATCCAGCAATGATCTGCAAATAGAAAAGGATCACAAGATTTAGGATTACTCCAAAGAAAGGTCTAAAAAAAATTAATGATGCAATTCTAGAAATTGATGTGCTAAATAAAAAAGAATCAACCATAGGTAGAGATGAAAAAGTCCCTTATTCCTGTTAGAATATATGTATCTCCTATATATATATATATATATATATATATATATATATATATATATATATATATATATATATATATATATATATATATATATATATATATATATATATATATATATATATATTCATCTTTGTAATAGGCATACCTTCTAGGGGTATTTCTGTAATTTCTCCTTGTAATAGGAATCTGTCTACTAGGGACAGATTTACCTTTTTTATATTTATTTATGTTTTGTTTTTATGCTTTAGGGTTTTTAGGTTTTGGCCAAGGGCATTTGTGTCCTTGGCTATGTAGCTATTGGGAGCTCTCCAACTGCTACAAGTCCTCTGACTCTCTTATGTACTCTATAAAAAGAGGGTTTTTGCCTCTTGTTCTTTTATTCATTTTGTGTGCATTTAATCTTAAATAAAGATTATATTTTTTATCTTTTTGTGGCTTTGTGTATTTTGCCCATAAGTGGCTTTTGTGATTGTGCACCTTGTAGCCCTTTAGTGGCATTGTATTTGTGCACACCTTATTTCATTACATGGTATCAAAGCCATGAGTATTGATGATTGTGTAAAGCTTGTTTGCGTGGACGTGACTTCTATTACTTATTTCTCCCTTTTTCTTTTTATCTCCCTCTCTTTTTCTCTCTCTTCTTCTATTGTATCAATGGAGGATGACACTAACTAACTATGTGATGTGGGCATCCATAGTAAAAGATAAAATTTGGGGTTTGGTAGATGACTAAGAGAAAGAACCAAAACTTGTTCTCTCAAAGAATGAAAATGGCAAATAGGGGGCGCTTCAAGGAGAAGAAATGAATAAGGTTGTTGCCGATTATGAAAGAAGATGGAAAGAGTGAAAAATGGGTCATTCCAAAATCATAAGATGACTCATTAATAGTGTTGACATCAAGAAATGTTTTAGTTTGGTAAAATTCGATTTTGCTAGTGATGCTTGGAAGTATCTCCAAGATATGTATTGTCTTAAAGATATAGCCCACGTATGTAACCTCCAAAATAAAGTAAGGACCATGATCCAAGGAGACACGAGTATAAGAGAATACTATAATGTTCATTATCTTCTTTGCAATGAATTGGCACTTTTAGACCTCAAGTGGCATTGTCCCCATGACATAAAAGCTCTAGCTCTGTGGAAAGCAAATCAAAACGGAACATTTTTATCGATTTGTTAATGGGCTTAGACTCGAGTTTGAAGGGACTAAATCGGCTATCCTCCAAAGAGGGGGTATTTCTACCATGGTTGAAACTCTAGAAAAATTGACTATAGAAGATAATAAGTTAAAGAAATTCATCTCCTCCAAAGATGAAGAATCGGTTCTTGTTATGTCAAGACCCAGAAATCACACAAAAACTTACAAGCCTCCTTTGGAAAAAGTTTAAATGACTATAAATACATGAATACAAGAAGAGTAGAAAGATAATGTCATTTTTGTAATGAGCAGGGTCACATCAAGCCATTTTGCCCAAAGAGGAGAAGAGAAGATCGAAAAAATGAAAAAAAAGTAACCTCTGTAGGGTCATCTTTTGAAAGAAATGTTGTAGATGAAATCTCAAAAAACGTTGTCTCAATGTCACTAGCACAACTCATGGAGGCACTACAACCAATGTTCAAAAATCAAACATCTTCCCTCTTCGATGCGGTCGTATCCATATATACTGATCTCAATAAGACTTCTTGATTCCGGTGCTTTCTTCCATATGACTCCAAATGAGTTCATACTATTCGAATGTCATACTAACCCAAATAATTCTTATGTTTCAACCATCGATTAATTTTTTTTTTAAATCAAAAGTTTTGTAACTTTGTAAAAACATCAAACTCTTTACGTACCAAATGTTAGAAGGGTGCCGAAATTGAATTTAAACCTCTTATTTGTTTCCCAAATTGTGAACCATGATGCAAAATTTCTTTTTCATCTAATGGTTATTTGATACATGATCTCCAGTCTGAGAAGTCAATTGCGCAAGGCCATAAAAAATAGAGATCTTTATTTTATGGACAATCTTGAATTATCAAAACATTTTTTTTTTAATTTTGTGAAAAAAAAAATATAGAAAATTGGCATAAAAGATTAGGACATCCTAGTATGTCAAAAATACATTTGTTTTCATTTCTTGCAAATTGTAATGAAAAGGGTTTAGTTTGTGAAGATTATATACTTGGAAAAATGAAATCTTTATCGTTTGGATTTAGTCATTTTATATCTAAAAAACCATTTGAATTAGTGCATTCGGATGTAAGGGGACCGGCTCCGGTTGTGTCCAAAAGAGTACCGTACTATGTTATTTTTGTGGATGATTATAGTAGACATACAATGATATATATCCTTAAATTCAAATCCGAAGTATTTGATTGTTTTTTCCAAAATTCCATCACTATGCTAAAACTCAATTTAAAAACAACATTGAAATTTTTAGATTTGATTCTTGAGGAGAATTTTTGTCAAATTATTTCAAAATTTATTTTGATCTACATAGGATTATTCATCAAAAATCATGTCCTTATACTCCTTAACAAAATGGCTTAGTCGAAAGGAAACATAGGCACATTATTGAGACCACTAAAACCCTTATATCAAAAAATGTTCCTAAAAGTTTTTGAGGCCAAAGTCGCTCTTACGACAGCTTATTTGATTTATAAAATCCTTCAATTATTATTGAAAAATTGTTCTCCTATTGAAAAATTATTTAAAACTCCTGATTATAAAAGGTTAAGAGTTTTTTGTTGTAAATTTTGTGTTCTTTCTAACAAAAATTATAGGCTTTATGCAAAAGTCATTCCTTGTGTTTTTTTAGGTTACGTCGAAAACCAAAAAGGATTTAGGCGTTATGATATTGAAAAGGACAAGTTTTATGTTTCAAGAAATATAACTTTCTTAAAAAAGAAAATGGTTTTGGAAAGATTAAGCCTAAGAAACCTTGCGAGTACTCTTTTTTGTTTGATTTAGATAAAGAGCATAAGGATATTTATGATAATGTGAATGAAAGTAATGATATTCATGATATGCATGAGTGACAATGATAACACTCATGACATGAGAGTGATATTCCTATTGTTGAACCTCACAATGAAATACAAGTTTATTCTCGCCGTACTCAAGACCATTTTTCGTTTGCATTAAAGAGGTATTCCCAAAGTCGAGACATAGATCAATCTAGTGCTAGAAGATCTATGAGAATGTCTAAAGCACCTAGTAGGTTCGTATCCTATGAATCATTTGAACCCAAATATAGAGTTTGCCTTATGGTTATTTACTCTTATGTAGAACCATCCTCTTATAATGAGGCCAAAAATCATCATAAGAGTTAGAACCTTCGTCACTATAGCATCTATTAGAAAATTACCTATCTTTCAAATGGATCTTAAAAATGTATTTCTTAATGAAACCCTTAATGGAGAAGTCTATATGGAACCTCCGCCCAGGTTAGGGTTGGAACATGAAAAAGTTCTTCATTTGCAAAATGCATATACATTTTACTCCTCTATGTGGAAGATATCATTACCACAGAACGTGATAAATAGGGAATTGTCCTATCAAAAATGTTATAAAAAACAACTATGATATGACAGATCTTGGTTTCCTTTGATATTTTCTTAGAATTGAAGTAGCTTATTCACCCAGTGGATATTTTTTGTCTTAGACTAAGTATGAAACCGAGATAATAGAAAGATCAGGTCTTACTAATAAAAAGAGAGTTGATACGTCAAAGGTCATCAATGCAAAAATGAAGAAAGATGATGGAGAACCTCTGAAAGATCCAACTCCATGTCGTCAAATGATTGGAGCCTTAACTTATCTTTTTATTATTCATCCCTATCCTGTACAAAAGCCGAATATCATGCCATGACTACTATAACTTCTGAATTAGTGTAGTTGAGACAGGTACTAGAAGACTTGGTAGTCTAGATAACTAAACCCTCAAGATTATGTTGTGACAACAAGAGCACAATTTATATTGTAAGCAATCATACATTTCATGAGCGTGCAAAGCATATTGAAATGGATTGCCATTATATCCAAGAAGAATTGCTGATGAAGACCATCACTCTTCTATATGTATCATTTGAGTATCAAATGGAGGATTTCTTCACTAAGGCACTTCCATCTCCCGGAAACCACTTTCTTCTAAGGAAAGCTCTCGGTTGACAACCCGTGAGTTTGAGGAGGGTGTTAGAATATATGTATCTCCTACACCTACACACACACACACACACACACACACATATATATATATATATATAGTCACTAGAATATGAAAACTAATGTGTGAACAACAATTTTTATGAATTTTTTATTCTTTTCTCTTGAATCTAATCGTGCGGATGTGATCTACAAGATTGGTTTTATAAGAAAACACCCTTGAATCATCCGATTTTGATGCATAAATGAGATTTTTTTAAGGCTTTAAAATCAATGGCTCATATTCTTCGTAAATATTTAACCATTCAAAAATCATATTTTTCATCGAAAATATAGGATCCAATGGTTGATTCTTAGATAATTCATCATGCCAAGCACATCCACATGGTTTGATTTGCAAAAACATTGTTGGAAATGTTCATATTTCCAGTTCTCATATTCTAGTGATCATATATATATATATATATATATATAATAGGCATACCCCCTAGGGGTATTTCTGTAATTTTCCCTTGTAATAGGAATATGTTCACTAAGGATATATTTACCTTTTTTATATTTATTTATTTATTGTTATTATGCTTTAGGGTTTTTAGGTTTTGGCCAAGGGCATTTTTGTCCTTGGCCATGTAGCCGTTGGGAGCTCCACAACGGCTATAAGTCCTCTCTCTATCTCTATCTCTTATGTACCCTATAAAAAGGGGGGTTTTGCCTCTTGGTCTTTTATGCATTTTGTGTACATTTAATCTTAATGCCTTTGTGTATTTTGCCCATAATTGGTTTTTTGTGATTGTGCACCTTGTAGCAATTTAGTGGGCATTGTATTTGTGCACACCTTGTTTTATTACAATTCCCCCACAAGGGCGCCACACACCTAGCTAGGTGGGTCAAGTTTTAAGCATCCCTTGCCCCAAGTTCGAAGCTGATGGTTTCACTATCACAGATACCCGTGGAGTTTTGTGCCATGGAGACCAGAGCAGGACCGTGGACAAAGTGGCACCTCTCGGCCCATAACGGGATGTTCAAACCAATGTTGTAAGTACCATACTGTATTGTACGATACGTATCGTTACTATGGGGTTTTCCGATACGATACACACCTATGTCTCGATAGGTGTGTATCGTACGATACACCATTGTATCTTACTATATGTCCTTGTATCTTACGATACACTTCGATACGGGACGTATCTTACGATACGCTATAAATGCATTTCAAATCCACTTATTTAAAAAAAAATAAACATATAAGGCCCCTTGGGGCTAGTTCATATTCATCCCTAAAGAGATTAAGAGTGATTTAGAGAGATTTTTTTCCAAAACAAAAAGAATATGATGTTGATGATACTCATTCAATGATTGATGTTATCTAATTCATTTTTGTTTGAAATTTAAAAAAAAAATAATTACATAAAATGTTTATGCATTAAAAAAACCCTATGATTTTTTTTGTTTGTTTATGTAAACACACATTATTATGAATCTCGTGACTTATTAGCTTAGATTTGTTATTTAATATGCATATTATTTCATAGTTTGCATTTTTTTGTGAGATTGCCATTTATAGCATATTATCTTGATTATTTAATGTTTGATGTCTTGTGCAAGCCATCCATAGCACATAATTGTTTTGATACATAATATTATAGTTTTATCTTATGCAATTCATTATTGTTTAATGATGTCTTATCCAGCTCATAAAAACATAAATGATTCTTTCATGTGTTATGATTTTTTAGAATTTTTTCAAGTTTTTTATGATTTTTCTTGATTTTTTAGAATTTTTGGAAATTTTTTATTAAAACTTTACGATTTTTTACAATACGTATCTAACTTTGCGCCCGACCAATATGGGTTATGATATAATACTTACAACCTTGGTTCAAACCAAAATGGAGGTTTCTCCCCATTATCCAAAAGTAAAAGAAAATTTTCCTTTTTTTCCTTTTTCTATTTAATCTTATTTTTGTTCGCATAGACCTTAGACATCAACAAAAAGCAATAAGATCAACTTAATAGAAAGCAAATGAAATCCTCATGTTTGCCCGATCAGTTTGAAAATGCCATGAAAACTAAAATGCCTAAGAAGCGTTGACAGAAAGAACCACGGAATATCAAGAAAGGGCTATGTCACACGGACTCGGCTAGGGGGTCGACACGCACCGACACGGGTGCAAACACGGGGCGGACTCGGTCAACATGTGTTGGACTCGGTCAATGCCCCTGGGCCGAGTCTGACCACTTTATAAACTCGGTCAACGCACTTGGGAGAGGGGAGGCAGGAGGTCGGCGACCGCCTGCCTCTCCGACGAGCCGAGAGATGAGGAAGGGGGGGGGGGGGGTTCGAGATTTAGTAGAGGGGAGCGAGACCGCCGGCGAACAAAAGAGGACGAGGGAAGGAGAAGAAGAAGATGACAGAGGAAGAAGAAGAAGAAGAAGACATGGAGAGGTCACCTGAGAAGGTTGCGGCGACGTGGCTCCGACGACTGTTGTCGGCGAGGAGAATCCGTGGAAGAGGAAGGAGGAGATACTGGTCGGGGTTGCCTGAGGGTCGTCGGGTGTGTCTGCCGAACACAGGGAGGAAGAGGGTGGCAGAGGGGGTACGAGCAAGGGAGGTGGCCAGCGAGGGCTCCGGCGAAGCTGTCGGAGCGGGGGCGGTGGTGGTCGGACAAGAGAGGAAAGAGGGCAGGCGGCAGAGGTGGGGAGGGTTTCCTCGAATGAGAAAACCCTAACCGCCTTTTGTTGCTTTATAAAAGGGGGGGGGGGGGGGGGGGGACGGTAACCCGGGTCCAATATATAGCCGAGTCCCCGTGTCCAAATTTTTTGAAATTGCGCCGCACCCGTACCCACACCCATGTGACTTAGAGAAAGGGTTGTTTAGAATTCTAAATCACAACTAAAATGCTTCAGCAAAGCAACGTGGTTCAACACAACCAAAAGAACCCCTCTAAGTCAGCTATGCACTTCAAGTTTTCCCTGTCCGCATGTATAAAAGTCATAAATGACAATGAACTGACATACCTAAAACCTGTGCTGCCGTAAGTCTCTGGCTTGGATCTCTGCAAAGCATTCCCATGATCAAATCTTTGGCAGAAGCAGATATTTGATCCCAAGGATCTGATGGAAACCACACCTCAGCAGACCTGACTGCATCAAAAATTTTCGACTTCGTTTTCCCCCAGAATGGTGGAACCCCACTGAGAAGAATGTAAAGAATCACACCAGTACTCCATACATCGGCTGCTTGATTATAGCCCCCAACAAGAACTTCTGGAGCAATGTAAAAGGGACTACCAACTACTCCATACAGACTCTGCCCTGTTGGAGGGGTTTTTTTGGCATTTAGTGACAAAACCTAGTATGAACAAAAACATAGAAAACTATGATGTAAACAATACCTGGTCTAATATAGGTTGCAAGACCAAAATCTGCTAATTTTATGGGTGCTGACATTGATGTTGTTGCCAATAGAATGTTCTCTGGTTTCAAATCTCTATGAACAACACCCTTCTCATGGCAATACATCACAACTTCCATCAGCAGCTTGAATAGAACTAATGCCTCTTTTTCTGAAAAACGACCATGTTTCTCCAATCTATGGAAAAGTTCACCACCTGCGCAAAGCTCCATGACCAGATGCACATAATCCTCCTCCTCAAAAACTGCTTTGAGGTCCACAATATTTGGGTGACCTGATAATCGAGCCATTATTTCTATCTCTAGTTTGACACTACGCACATCCTCCAGAGTTACCAACCTATCCTTTGCAATGGACTTGCACGCCAATATTTCCCCCGTTAGCCTATCTGAACAGGATCTAATCACCCCGAATTGGCCCCATCCCAACTGTTCTCCAAGCAAGTATCTATCCTCCAGATTACAAATTTGTGTTGCATCTAGAATGGCCTCAGTAAGATAACGAACTTTGCAACAAATTGGTAAACATGCTGAAGAATTATTGCCCTTCGCAACAGCCATCACCAGTCCTATAGCTCCAACAACACAGAGGAGCTGCTTTAGATTGACCCAGAATGGAAAAACCAATAGATCTCTTATATTCCCCAGTGATAAACCAATTTGATCAACTTCGTCTGTATTTTGTGAACCAATAGATGTCTCATCTGTTGCTCCAACAAAGTATTTGAACCTGGTATATAGGGACAACAATCAGATCCAAGATTCATAAAAGAAACACTAAGATTCTTCCCACTTACCGATTTGTTACAAGCATGAAACAATTCTTGCATCTCTCGTCTCAAGGTCAGGGTACCACAAGCAACACTTGCAGATATAAATCACGAACCCTTAGAAAATCAATTTGAGTGATATCTGAACCTTGGTGGTTTGACAGTGCCAAGAAGAGTCACATCAGATGGGTTCTCAATCCTGGACATAAATTTAAACCACAACATTTTGAGGGTGAACTCTATTACAATCTTTGTATAAAGAAAACAACAAAAGCAACATAGTACTTTCTTTTTCTTTTTTCTTTTTCCTTTTTTTTGTTTGATAGTGAAGCTGAGAGTCAATCCCCAGCCCCATGGCTATGAATGTGCAACTTTTTCCAATCCAGCTATCCCATGCTACCGAAAGCGACATACACCCTTATCAAGAAATCTTATTGATGCAAAAATACCAAAAGGCCACATTTAAGTATCGCAACACAGAGACACAAAGCTACACTCTCCACAATAAGATAGGGAAAAGGAAACAAGAAAAGATGAATTTATATCCTTTTGTTTCTGTTGTTTTAAATGCTTTCAAAAATGAAGATTAAAGAACATTTATCAACATGTTGCAATGAAAATTGCAAAAAAATAGAAATTATCAACTTGATTTCAAAATTCAGCATTCAAATACAAGGACACTAAAGTAATTCAACAACACTATCTACTACAGACATTATATATAGTCTAAATGAAATCATAAAATACCTCAGTAATTTGCTCCATGTATGTGAGAAACCACAAAAAAAATATAGGAAAAAGGAAAAAAGGCAGACAGCAACATCCCCCAACAAAACAAATTGATATTACTGCTGTTACGGTTGCAAACGGTTTGGATTCAGAATGGGGATTTTGCAAGAGTTGGCTGTTCTGGATCACATCTGCTCAGACTCCCCAATGTATTTTCTGATCCGAAATCCGAACCATTTGCATCCCTAACCACTGTTATATCAAATGATATTATCAATGGAAAGTTATCAAAAACTACATGAAGTGCCTCAACATTATGAAAAAAAAACATTTTAGTAGTTGCCTAAAAAAAATAAAGAATTGCACAATATAAACCGATAGAGAAAAGGAAATTCAAAATAGTATTAAGGCTATTGTTCCATATTTTATGAAAAAATAAAAATCCATACAACAGTTGTATTTTCAACCAGAAATGTACAAGAATATACCACCAACAAACAAATTAACCGGAGTTTGGAATTATTTCTAGGAACACAATGGTACAACAAATATTCCGTGGAGATCTTGATTATAATAAAGTTCTCAAGCAATCATTACGCCAGACAAAGGAAACATCATCACATTAAAAGGGAAATGGAAATCGAGGAACCCAATTTTCCCAAACATCCCAATCTTTATCAAGCGCGAAAAATCTTCAGACTGTTTCTAATGTACAAAGCAGGGATCTTCACCATAATAGAACTCCCGGGAAATCAGTCCACCAAACAAAGGAAAACACTACCACATTAAAAAGAAAATGGAAATATGAGGCACCCAATTTCTCAAACGACCCCAACATTTCTCATGTGTGTGCATTCTTCATCATATTACTAAGGTCCAAAAAAACCCAGAGAAGTTAAGAATTCCTGATCAATTCTTGAAACCCTAAAGAAAATGACACGACCAAAAGTGGTCTTCAAATTACAAACAATCGCAGACCCTTTACATTAAACCGTTTTGCTTAAGACTGGCAGGATCAGACAGAGCTGGCAAATCTAAGAAAAAAGGGGAAAAGACCTTCCAAACCACAGAACCCCTGTTAGGATTCGGCCCAACTGCTAGAAAGCAAAACCAGATAACCAAAACTACAAAATCAAAAGAAAAAAAACCGAGATTCTCAGACGAAGATCGTCAAAAACACGAAAACCAACCAAATTCCCCCAAATAACCAGATCTCTCTAAAACAACCCCAAAAACACTCCGACATTTCGACGTCTCTTCCTCCTCCTTCAAGATGCCACAAAAACCAGACATAATCCAACCCCAAAAAGAGGGAATTTTTCTTCAGACCAACCAAAGAAAAAGGGCCAAAAGTCTAAGAAAACGAAAACGAAGAAAAATAGAAAAGATCAATGTGAAAAGAGAGAACCCCACAAAGAGAGAAGGGAGGATAGAAACGTACCTCTGGAAAAGAGGATGGGAAAGAAGAGAACCCTCTGAAGCCCCTCTGTTCGTCTGCTCCTTTGGAAAGGGAAGGGAAGCTTGACAAAGTACATGGGCGAGACTCTTAAACCTAGAATTTATTTTTTTTAAATTATTTTTAATTTGAAAGTAGCGCGATTTATTTAATCATATTATAATGATTCTTAGTTAGAAATGGTACGTATATCATTAGTACAAAATTACAAAGCGATCATCCTTTTGAATTTTTTTTTTCCGGCAGCCATTATAACGCAAATATAAAGTCAAGGAAAATAACGGGACTAAATAATATATCATGCCCAAAAATTCAAGAAAACCACCTTTTTTTTTCTTTTTTGGCTTGTTTTGGATTATACTATTTTGAGAGATAGGAGATGACTTGTGCTTTTTCAATAATTGTGTTCTTTCTAGTACAAGGCAATTGTTTGGGTCAGAACTAGGGGTGTCAATGGGTCGGGTATGGTTCGGACCTAGGTAGAACTAGACTTAGACTCGATTTTAGGGTATGGCATCGGGTTTGGATTCAGGTCTACTATAAAAAAAAAAACATATCCAGACTCAATAAGAACGACAAGAACTAGACCTGGACCATACCCGATAAAACCATATCTTTTATCATTTTTACATGGGACTTAATCGAAACTGAGGTCGGGTTCGGGTCTAGTATAAAATTTCACAAACTATACCTGAGTCGATGTATTAATCGGACCTTTGTGTTCGGACCTGGGTCTTAATCGGGTGTTATTATTTATCACCATTCCCAAACCTTATAGTGTTTGGTTTGGGTCGAGTCCAGGTAAACCCGACCCATTGACACCCCTAGTCAAAACCAATGTTGTCAAGATTGGTCTGAATCGGCTCAAAGACAATTCAAAAGAGGCTCATTCAAGCAATGTTACCAGTATTGCCGATACCCATCGTATCGGCAGAATTTTTGATAGGTTGCATGCTTGAATCGGTTATTTTTAATAAATATAAAAATACCAAAAAATATTTTTTAAATATTATTTTAATGGTTTTAACAAGAGTCATGTTATGATTGATACATAATAATTTTTTTATTATTTTTGGGCCTATACAAAACGATTTAGTTGGGTATCGGTATCGTCCCATACAACTGAATCGGTGGCGCAACGATTCGGAGCCGATACCGATACTGACAACATTGGATTCAAGGTTTATTCAATTTATTTTTTAAGTGTCATCTTATGATAAAAAAAAATGGCCGATTCAAAATCAATTCGTTTTTTCATTTTTTTTTTAAAAAACCAATTCCCCTAGTAAACGGATTTTAACAATGAATGGGTCATTTTCAAGTTATTACTAAAAAAAAAAAGAGGAGAAAACCGGAAAATGATTCCAGTTTTGGTATGTTCATCAATATGACAAATTGAAGGTCTTAAAACTCTTATGTTTCCTTGACCTTGAGTGACATCTAAGGAGTAATGCAGGCTTTGACTTTGGATAGTTACTGGACAACCACTCAATTCCAACGAAACAGAAAACGACAGAGGGGTGGAGCTGACCTGGTTGCTTTGGGAGTTCTCTAAGGTGACGCCAGCAGCTGCACCCTCCCTCCTTTATTCCAGCGTTCGTGCCTCTTTTGTGGTGTGTGCTGGCATCTGCTGGTTGCAGCGATGTGACCGCTCAATCACGTCATGGACATGGTCCAGGTTGTTCTCGCCCAATGTTTGAGAACGCATCCCCTCGCGGTTCACCGTGTCTTCATCCACTAGGACTGCTTTAGTTTGATCTTTCAGGATTAAGTCTGTTTGCTAGTTGGTGGCTTTCACCACTCACCTTAGGGATGAGAACCACACTTAAGAAGTCCTTAATTACTGCAGACACGTACATTTAGTCCCATAATACTCCAAATTTTTTGAAAAAAACTATTACTAGGGAACCCATTAGGGTCAGGAGCCTTCTTTCCATTAGACTGAAAAACAACAAATTTAATCTCTTCACTTGAGACTGGAATAGGTAGGAGATCATTCTCCTCTTCAGAAACTAAATTAAGACCCCCTTGCATGGGCATAGAATCATCCCTAGACCCATCTTTAGTAAGAAGATCTTGAAAGAACTTGCAACCCTCATCTTCAAATTGTTGTTCATCAGAAACAACATTGTCATTAACTAGGAACTTAGAATTACCACTAGTTTACCTCCTACCCTTCATAAAAACCTTCATATTTCTTTTACCCTTCTTCAGTGACAACATTCTGGGTTTCTCCCTCCAATACATCTCCTCTTGAGTGAGGGTCTTTTCCAAATTGTTGCTTAAGAGAGATTTCACTGTCAATATCTTTAGGTGAGGGAGAAGAAGAGTCCAACCAATCTTACAAAGCATAAAACTCATTCTGAATACGTATAACTTTATCTCCAATATTTTATAAAGTGAGATTTCTTCCAATAGATAAGCTTGGCTCTGACATCATCCAACTTATTAAGAACATGAATCATCCAGCAGCCAGCCTGCTCCGAGGTCCAACAAACAGAGAATATTAAAACACTCCTCCATCAACCACAAAGAATAGAATTTAAAAGGAAATCTCTTCTTGTATTGAACATAACACTCAGTGTCAAATAAAAGGAGGCTATGATCCACAATAGTCCTGGGTAAAATCTTGAGAGAACTTCCCATGCGAATGTCGTCAAACAACTGATAGTTCATAAAAGATCTATCAAGTTTACACTGGACATTATATGTACCCTTCTGGTTATTAGTCTAGGTAAACCTATGATTAGCATCATCAATTTCAAAAAGATTATGAAAGTGAGAACAATTAATACTGGGGAAGAGCGATGCAAACCAGTCTTCTTTAAAGCATTTAATACATAATTAAAATTACCAATAATCATCCAAGGTGCTTTAAATACATTCAAAGTGCCAAGGATTTAATTGAACTGCTGAAGGCAGAACCCATAATGGGTGTTATTGTACACACCAACCACCATGAATGACTTATTAATCGTCAGGTCAATAGCAGAGAACCAAATATACCCATCATTCACATTAATATTCACATTAAAGTTAGTGGGCCTTCTACCAAAGGAGCACTGTAAAAGAACACTCAGAGACATGGAATTTAGCTCTATCAACTTTCATGTACATACTTATATTTTCCTTTAGTATATATGTACTTTTTTAGCCCACATAATATCCAAGCATTTTTTAGTCATTCCCCCCGAGCATGTACTGGCTATCAGAAATCATCAGATGTCACTATCAGCAGTAACTGTAACAAATAATCATGTCAACAATGAATTTTCTACAAAATATGTAACACCTAAACAATACTCATTTTGATTTCAAAAGACAGGATAATAAACTACAAAACACTGACAAAATAACAATTTAGAACTAGAAAGATTTCTTCTTTTTTCTCTCTGATCTCTCAAAAGAGAGAGAGAGAGACCATCTAAAAAATAATCAACACCTCTCTCTCTCTCTTGCTCTCTCTCTCTCTCTCTCTCTCTCTCTAGTGGAGGATGGCCACCATATGGCGAGTGAGTCCCCTCTTTCCGTCTTTAGACTCTTAATCCCCTCTTTCCTTGAGATGGCTGAACCCTTCTGATGTAGCCGTTGCCGACTAGTCCTGGCGGTGGAATCATCTCCCTGTGCACGGCCGCCCTGAGCAGCAGCCACCAGCCGACAACCCCAACTCCGCTCCATTTTCTGTTTGCTGCTAACACCAGCTCGGCCACTCGCGACATCCACCATGCCTGAGCTGCCTCCCTCGGCTCACGATGTCTTGTTCTTCCCCTGATTTTTTCCACTGACGATGCACCACCGCTGCCTCCATTCGGCGACCCCACTGTTTTCCTCTTCTTCTCAAACCCAAGTTGATCCTCTCGGTGGGACCTCGTGTTTGCTTGAGCCGTGTAGCCACACATCCAGCGGCTTCAGCCTTCCTCCAATTTTGGGTTTGGCGAGCAGCGCGGTGCTTATTGCTGCATAACCCGTGGGAGCCACGGTTTCGTTTTTCTCTCTTCTCTCCGGTGCCGAAGGGAAGGCCGATGCTGCCATTCTGAGCCCAGGAACCGTCGACGTTTGCCTCCGGTGGTTTTCCAGTTTCGTCGAACGCTGCAGACTCGAACGGAGGTTGCCCTATCTTGTGCTGCGTTGGTTGGTCGTGCCGATCCCCACCGGAGCCCCCGACCCTCGCAGGTGTGCCTCTATCTTGTTTATTTCCTTTTTCAGAGTTTCGTAGGCTCCTTCATCGGTGCCTTTCGTCTTTCGGTTATGCGCCCCTCGTCTAGCCATTTTTGGGGACTTGCTCCCGATCTCCCATTGAGGGTCAACCAGCGAGCCCTACTTTTCATCAAGGAAGCAGTGAACGATTGGGGTGCAGCTTTTGTGCTTCGCCGATGGGGATTGGATGTCGTCTTGCCTTTCAGACTCAATCGTTGGTTCTTCTCTAAGCTTTCGGAGTCCCTCCGATCATGCCTAGATGTGGGCTCTCTTCGTATTTCAGACATTAGGTTTTTCCTGCGAGCTATTAGACGGGAGCCTCTCGAAGCGTGCTCTGTTAAGGCTTTGCTTGTTTCTCCTTTCTTCATTCGTGAGCTTCCAGAATGGGTTGCTGATCGAGGATGGAAGCAGGTCTCATCTACTTGGCAAAGCTCCTTCCATGCTATTCGTTATAGATCTCAGTTGAGTCGTGCCAGGCCGGGGGATTGGTGGTGTGCTAATTGTTTTTCTTTGAATTTTCATAAACGTTGTGATTGTCATAAGTGCGGCTTATCTTTTCTCTCTCGTCGGCACCCAGTCTGGAAGCGAAGACGATCTAACCCCTCTCATTCTCATTCATCGGGGATGAATCTAGTCTCTAAAGATTTTTCTGGGGTGGTGCGTCATCCGGCAAATCGGAATCCTGAACGGCCTTCCCAAAAATTATGCTTCTCGCCATGGGTGCAGATTGGCAATCTCCACAACCCGGCGATTTCATTTAATGCTGTCAAGATTGGGTCTATCTGGGTCCCAGTCGAGCCGCAACACTTTGGGCTATCTTTTCCGTCTATTGCTCCATCTATGTTAGACTCTTCGCCAGCTTTTGATGGCATCTCCCAACCTTTGCAAGTTCTGCCAGGGGTGGGCCCCAACACATTTGGGTCTGCCATCAATGCTTCATCTCTTGGAGATTTGCCGCTCACTATTTATAATGCTCAGAGCTCGACGTCTGATTCTTTTAGCGCTAATTCTCGTGGCGGACTGATGGCGCGGTTGGGTAGGTATGCTCGTGGGAAGCAGAGAAATTTTTTGCCATCCTCGTCATCACGAGCTTTGTCTAGGGTGAGCCCACAAATATTTGACCATGATAGCAATGCTTTCTCTAATGGAGTTCAGTCGTCAGCTTTTTCTCAAGCTCGAGGCCTGGTATCTGCTTCTCTTTGTACCAATTGCCATTTCAGCTTGGAGGCGCGGTTGGGCAGGCTTGCGCGTGATGGGCAAAGGACGAATTTGCTATCGTCCCTTATTATTTTCCCCTCCAGACGCTATGACTATCTGGTTATCAATCTTATTGCGTTTAATGTTAGAACCAACATGACAATCAGATGCATGGTGCTTGGCTCCTCGGTTCCTCGTCCTTTCCCTGTATTGCATTATGTCTCTGAGGTTTTTTCTTCTACCAAATCTTTTGGTATTCCGCCGGACGCGGTCTCCTTCATTAGTCCAGCACAGGGTCAGCAGCATCCTAGTCCACAACCCCTGGGTGTCACAGTTGTCGATGCAGCTAAGTTGCTGGATATCTCTCTCTCATCTTCACAGCTGCAAGCGATAGCTGTTGATATGGATTCTATGATTTCAGATATTTTTGCGATTATTGGGGACTCTCTCTGCAACTCTGGTGGAGCAGATTGCGAGCAGTTGGGCATTTTTGATGGTCACTTGAGGTCGTCTGTCAGTGCTGGTGGTCAGCGAAGAAGGAGGCCTTCATTAATTGTTTCGGCTACCGATGCTAGGTCCCCAAGAAGGTCATCTCGGTGCCACCAAACACGGGTTTTTCCAGATTTTGTTCCATGAAGACTGTTTGTTGGAATGTTAGGGGCTTAAATTGTCCCACTAAACGCCTGTTTCTGGCTAATTGGGTTAGGGAGCAAAAGCCCGACCTTCTTGCTTTATGTGAAACTAAAATGGAGGTCATCTCGCTCGTGGTCGTTTCTAGCATCTGGCAGGGAGCTGACTATTTCTATAAGCCAGCGGTAAATCATGCAGGCGGTATCCTTATCTTGGAAAAGCAATCTTTAAATTTATCACAGCTGGATGTGGGTCTTTTCTCTTTGTCTGTTGCTTTCAATTTGCAGGCAGTTGATAGAAGAGTAGTGGTTTCTGTTGTTTATGGTCCTAATCTCGCCGCCATGAGGCCCGCTTTTTGGGATGATTTGGATAGGGTTGTCGTTTCCAGCGTGGATTGTCACCTTCTTATGGGGGATTTCAATTGTTTGTTATCTATCCATGACTCTAATAACCTCGTAATTCCCAATCCCTCTATGCGAGGTTTCCAAGACTTTGTTCACCGTCATTTTCTCTACCCTATTCCTTTAACCGGGGAGCGCTTCTCTTGGTCGAATATGCGGCCCCGTCCGTGCTGTAGGGTCCTTGATAGGGTCTTTGTCACACCTAATTTTTTGGACCTCATTCCCGACGTTAAGTGTGTGTTGTTTGCTCCCTCTATCTCGGATCATGGGCAGATCATCACTCATTGGGGAGATGGCTTTCAACCCACTAGGAGCTTTGCGTTTGAAGAATGGTGGCTTCAGGAGCCAGATGTTCTCACAGTTGTTGCTAATTCTTGGAACAAAGCTGTTGATGAGCATTGGGCCGCGCTACGTGTTCAAAATAAGCTTTCTCGTCTAGCTAAGGATATCAAAGCTTGGCTTCATAGTCGTAAGGTGCAGAAATTTCAGCAAATAGCCGCATGGGATCAAGAGATTTCTCAGTTGTATCAGTCTATGTCTTCTCCTGACTCTCTTTCTGATTTGCAACTTCTCAATCTTCAGGCCAGGTCCTTAGAATTAACCATGCTCTTGAAAAACTGGAGGATCAAAGAGGAAATTCGTTGGAAGCAAAGGTCTAGGGTGAAATGGCTTGCGGCTGGTGATGGCAACACTAAATTTTTTCACTCATATGCTTCCCATCGTCATAGGAGGAAGGTTGTTCCTTCTATCTCCATTGAGGGTGTTTCTTATCTCAATCAGCACGTTAATCCGGCAGTCTCGCTATACTTTAAGGACTTATATTCTGCTTCGTTAACTGCGGAGGGTGTCTTTGGTAATTTCCTAGTTGGCTCAATTCAGCTTGAGCAAGCCAGATATATGCAAAGAAGGTTCTCTGAAGATGAGATTTTTTCGGCCATTAAGGATCTGTCGGGTTGGAAAGCGCCTGGCATTGACGGGTTTCATGTCGACTTTTTTAGAATCTTTTGGGACTGTGTTAAATCAGACGTGGTGAGTATGTTCGATGAGTTTCATCGTAACTCCAGACTGCCTTATCATTTGCATGTTGCTATTATTTCGCTCATTCCGAAAGATGATGAGGCCAATGATATTTCTCGATTCCGACCTATCTCAGTTATGAGTGCTCTCTATCGGATGTTTGCCAAAGTTTTGGCGAATAGGTTGAAATCGGTGGCTAACCAGATTTTTTCAGACTCTCAGTTCCCCTTTATCCGTAATAAGAGGATCCAGCACTCGTTCATCATGGCGTCCGAGGTGGTCCATTCCTTGCAGCATAGCGGTCAACCTTACTTTGTCCTTAAATTAGACTTTCATAAAGCTTTTGACTCTGTGCATTGGCCATTCTTATTTCAAATGTTAGCAAATTTCGGTATTGGTCGTCGTTTTTCTGGTTGGGTGAGAGAGTTGGTCTCAAATGCCCAGGCCATGTTAAATATCAATGGTATTAGAGGAGACCGGTTCAAGCTAGGGCGGGGTTTGCGGCAAGGGTGCCCCCTATCACCTTTGTTGTTCAATGCAGTTGCTGAGGGTCTTGTGGTCTTGCTTAAGCGGGCTGTTGTA
The DNA here is from genome assembly GCF_984573655.1 of Nuphar pumila. Classification (NCBI taxonomy): domain Eukaryota; kingdom Viridiplantae; phylum Streptophyta; class Magnoliopsida; order Nymphaeales; family Nymphaeaceae; genus Nuphar; species Nuphar pumila. The sequence goes on along the minus strand of NC_143255.1, from coordinate 113,730,717 downwards.
TCGGGTTTCATTGATCCTTTGCAGGTTTCCGACTTCCCGGGTCATATTCTTGCTTATGCTGATGATATGATCATTTTTGGTCGTGCAAATGTTCAACAGATGCTCAGGTTCAAGCTTATCATTCAGTTCTTTCTCTCCATGTCTGGGCTTTCTCTAAATGAGACCAAATGCTCTATTACCATGTTCAATGTTAATGCCAATATGCTTGCAGCTGGAAAGAGAATTTTTAATTGCACTACTTCTAACTTGCCTATTATGTACCTTGGCTTGCCGTTACAAGTGAAGCCTCTATCTTCAGCGGCTTGGGCTCCGACGCTTCAAAAAGTGAAGCGCAAATTGCTTTCGTGGCAGTCGTCTTATCTCTCTAGCGCTGGACGTCTAACCTTAGTCAGACATGTTCTTTCAACTATTCCAGAATTTTTCATGTCTCTGTTTGTGATGCCTGTGGGAGTAGAGAAGCAGCTGACGCGCTTGCTGGCAGACTTTCTTTGGTCTGGGTGTAAACTCACAGGTAAGCGTCACTTGATTGGTTGGCGTTCGGTGGTTCTACCTCGGCGTATGGGTGGTTTAGGCATCCCGGTGCCCAGACTGTGATGCATTGTTCTTGTCGCCAAGCAATGTTGGTTGGCCCACCAACCGGATAACCCTTGTACTAGTTTTCTTCTTGCTAAATATGGGGATCCAACTCTTATTCCGGTTCGTCTGGGAACCCGAGGTTTGGCGCTCTCGCACTTGCGTAAATCGTGGTTGAGGGCTTTAGCCTGCTTTAGAGACCATTTTGAGGTCTCCGGAAATTTTGGTCAGTGGTTGCAGTGGGCGTTGGCACCGAGCGGAGAGTTTCTCACCAAAAAAGTCTATAGATCGTTGCTACCGCCAGGGGCTGATTGGTTGCCCGAGGATGTGCTTTGGGCGAAGGGTCCTTCCCCCCGTTCGCGAGTCCTGGCTTGGTTAATTTTGCACGATAGGATCCAGACCCACAGTAATTTAAAGAAGTGGGGCATTCAACTACCGAGTTGGTGCGTGCTTTGTCAAGCTGCAGAAGAATCTACGTTTCACTTGTTCTGGTCTTGCCCAATATTTATGGAAATCTTTAGTAGAACCTGGAGGCATCCGGAAGTATTTGTTAAGGAGGAGTCATTTGCACTAGATCTGATATTGGGGCCGGTTTGTATTAGGCGCAGCAAGAGGTGGAGGTTCATCTGGCGGACGTGGTTGCTTACCTCTTGGTGGTTTGTTTGGATGGCGCGTAACGATGCTCATTTTCGTCATATTCGAATTAACATTCAAAACCTGGTGCATAAAATTTTGGTAGATGTTTATGCGATCTTGCGTATGCATCTTAGTGATCTTCCACTCCCTCCTGCTGATGCTACCTATCCTTTGTCACAATCTGGGCACGCGGCTATGGCGTGAGCCCATTTTATCTGTCTAATGTTCTTTTCTCTTGTGCTTTCTTTATTTGTTTTGGCTTTTGTTCTTGTTCAGTTCATGGGTTCAACATTTTGTTGATCTTCATGAGTGGTAATGTTGAATTACTTTCGGCTCTCTCTCTCTCTCTCTCTCTCTCTCTCTCTCTCTCTTCTAAATCCCAAGGTGGCTGAAAAGATCAAATTGCAAAAATCTCTTTAGACCATCTAAACAGTAATCATGAAATGAATATTTCCATTGATAGACTATGGCCATATATAAGCTGAAGTAGAGACATGGATAGTGACAAAATACCTATACCATGGACTTCTTGCCTAAATTCAATAGTACCCCAACTATTTTGTCACATACATTCTTCTTAATATGCATTACATCCAAATTGTGGCACAATAAATTATCTTTCCAATATAGCATCTTGAAAAAAAGAGCTGAAAAAATGCTTTTTTTCCTTCATTGATATAGTAAGTCCATGTCTTCACATCCTAACTCGTTTTTCACAATAGGCATGTTCTCCAATTGATGTAACATATTAATGCCAGCCATTCTGGTAGGAGCACTTCTCATTTCAATAATGTCATCAAAAGACTATTAGTTCCTTTGAAATATGTGGTTATTAGGCAAAAATCTACAATGTCCCGTATAACAATTTTTTTTACAATGTTTTAGCCTACAAAAATGTGTGTCTTTATGACATACAGGACCAAAGTTGCCAGTCGAGGAAGCGGGAGCAGGAAGCTATTTGGGAAGCGAAAGTGAGAACGAGAAGCAAGGCACTTTCAAAATTTTAGAAAGCGAAAAGTGTGGGACGACTTAGAAGCGAACCAGGAATCGTCTCAAAAGCGACCTAGGAAAAGAACCAGAAGCGACTTAAGAAGCAAGGGGGAAGTGAAAAAAGAGAAAAAAAAAACAAAAAGAAAGAGAGAAGTAAGTTTCTCCTAAATGGGAAGCACGCTTCTCAATTGTTTTTGCGCTTCCCAGCACATTTCAAAAGCATGATGTTTTGCACTTCTCCATTCCCTATGGCGCTTCTGGTAACTCTGCACAGAACATGCTAATTTTCCTTTGGGTATGCAGGAAAATCATTTATAGTCCATAATAAAGATGCCTGTAGTTGAAAATGCTCTTTCATTTATGCATCATAGGTTTCCACACCATCATTGCATAATGTCTTCAATTCTTCAATAAGTGGCGGAAGATAAACATTTATTTTAACCCTAAGAGAGTGTGGTCCAAAGTGAAAGCATGGTATATGGCTGCTTCATGCACATCCACGATGACAAATTATATACAACTATAACAACTTGGTACTCAAAGTTTGAAATGAATCAAAACCATCACTAGCTAACCCAAGTCTCACATTGCGACTATCTGTAGCAAAAGATGGATGCAATCTATCAAAAAAAAATTCAAGCTAATGAATCTGAAGGATGTCTTAGGACACCCTCTTTGGTACGACCTTCACGGTAACAACCTCTTCAATCTTGGTACCAAGGGAAAGTAACACAAAGTCTTCACAACGTTTTTTTTAGGTTTTTTAAAAGACAAAGATGACGTACTATTTGATTAACCTTTAACTTCTTTTCATCTTAAGTCTTACAAACATCACATACCTACCATATTTTTCAATTGTTGTCTTCGTATCATGATATAACTTTGGCAATTGCACACCTTCAAAGAATACCACTTTCAATAAGTCCAATAACATATCAAACTATTTATTACTCCAGCCATTAAGACATTTTATATGAAACAGATGAACAATAAATGAAAACTTTGTAAATCTAGCACATTCAGGGTATAATCCTTGATCAACATCACTCAACAATTTAAAATATGCATTAACTTATGAGCTATGACTTTCAATAGTATCATCTATTTCATCACCAACATAATCATGTACTTGAAATGCATCATCCATATCATATATGTTCTCTTCACATGCATTAACATGCTCTCTTGTAGCTAGGATCACCGATTGATTCACCACGATACTGCCATGGTGTGTAGCTTTGAACAATACCATGTGATGACTGATTGCAACAAGCAATTGTAGCATCTTAAGCAGGACACCGTCTTTCCCTCATTAATTGCATTGTTCGTAACAAAATTATGAACACCATTCAAATAGTTAGCTTAGCCCCTACAATGTATCAACTTTTTAACCCTCAAAAACCATATATATTTTTATGTCAAAAAATACTAAAGATCGATTCCTGCTTGTTCATATTTGGTCAACATGACCTGTCCATGCGAGTTCCAACGAGGGTGTTTGGAGCTCATGTGTAGCCAATATATGGGTCCACGAGCTTTATCTTATAGCAATCATAACCACTTTAAAAAAACATAAATGGTTCGGGTTGGGCTTAAGCCAACCCGTTTAATAAACGGGTCAACTCGCCTAACCCATTTATTAAACGGGTCGGGTTCGGGTTGGGGGTATGCCAACCCGGCTGACCCGTTTAATAAACGGGTTAGGCGGGCGGGTCAACCCGCCAACCCGACCCGTCAACCCGACCCACGAACCCGCGAACCTGAGAACCCGTTTACCCGACCCAACCCATTTATTAAATGGGTTGGCGGGTCGTGTCGGGTTACCTGTTTATTAAACGGGCCGGGTTCGTGTTTGCCACAACCGACCCGTTTAATAAACGGGTCGGGTTCGGGTTGAGGTATGCTGACCCACCAACCCGTCGGGTCAACCCGACACGATTGCCACCACTATCTATAAGTGTGTTTATCATTATTTATTTACTAAAATCAGCATTTTAATAAAAAAAATCATTTTTTCTATCATCAAGTTTTAACGCAATATGCAACTGATTTTTTATCAACATAAAAACACATCTTAATCTAAAAGATATCCCATCTAAGACATGTTTTCTACTAAAATAGACATGTATTTTGTAAGTTCAGATGATGCAAGCACCTACAACTATGTTTTTCATTTCAAAAACGCTTAAGATGAGACTGGTATATATATATATATATATATATATATATATATATATATATATATATATATATATATATATATATATATATATATAAGAGAGAGAGAGAGAGTAGCTACTTAATGCATAGCCGCATAAGCGCAGCTTAATCGCACTGACCGTCCATCACGTGCATTGATGGATGGTCAGCGTGCAAAAAAAAATTGCATAAAAAACTGCTCAAAAAGTGCCAGCTTTAGCAGCACAATTAGAGTGCGCTAAAAACCCAGTTTGTGTGTTTGGGTGCTTTTTCAAGCATTTTTTTTTGCATGCTGACCATAAAAAATGCTCAAAAAGCGCCCAAATGCACAAACAGGGCTTTAGCAGCGCTCTAAGTATGCGCTAAAGCTGCATTTGGTGCTTTTGAGCCATTTTTTACAAGACTTCATTTTTTTTGCACGTAGACCGTCCATCAACGCCTTAAGTAGCCCATTAAGCAACTACACTCTACTCTCATAGTTGCTTGAACACCTACTTAATCAAGCAGACCCTCCATCACGCGCTTGATGGACGACTCACACACACACACAAAAAAAACTCATCAAAACTCTAAAAGATGACTTTTTGCAACAAAAAATGCTTTAGCAGCGCTAAAAAAATATAGCTAAATGTCCAAAAGGATATGTGCATCATTACAATTTTGTAATGACAAACACATCTCTACGTCTTTAGGGCCGCTAAAGGGTATTTTAGCATAAAAACTCATTTTTGACTTTTTTTTTTAGTGTGACCGTCCATTAAGCATGCAATGGTTGGTCTGCTTGATTAATTAGGTGCTCAAGCAGCTACTCTCTACTATATATATATATATATATATATATATATATATATATATATATAGAGAGAGAGAGAGAGAGAGAGAGAGAGTCACTAAAATATGAGAATTAGAAATATGGGCTTTTCTAATACTTTTTTTGCAAATCCAACCACGTGGATGTGTTTAGCATGATGAATTTGCTAAGAATCAATCATTGGATTGTGTATTTTCAATGAAAAAATGTGATTTTTGAATGCTTGAATATTTATGAATGAGTCATTGATTTTAAAGCCTTAAAAAAAATCTCCTTTATGCATCAAAATAGGATGATTAAGGGTGGCTTTTTATAAAACCAAGCATGTAGATCACATCTGTACAGTTAGATTCAAGAGAAAAGAACAAAAATCCATTAAAATCATGGTTCATACATTAGTTATCATATTTCTAGTTCTTATATTCTAGTGACTGATATATATATAACATGGGACAGAAGGGTCGGATGAACGCCCACCCCGCCGCTGATGCAATCAGCGGGGGATTTTTTTTTGCTAAAATGGCCTTTAACAGCCTTTGTGACCACCCTAAAGGCTCTTTTTTTACAGAGCATGTGCGCCTTTGATCGCATGTGAAGGGTAATATATATATATATATATATATATATATATATATATATACAAGGGCGTAAAAAATACCGTGTCCTTGTAACCCGAAACAGTTAGTTTTTTTTTTTTAAACCCAGTCTTAGCCCAGTCCTGATTCCATATGAATTAGATTTTTATCCATTTTTGTAGCTCAGTCCAGTCCTAGCCCAGCCCTGACTGCAGCAAATAGTTTGATTTGTCCATATGAAATAGATTTTTATTAATAATTGTAGCCATTTTTCATTTTATCTAAAAAAAAAAATTCGGGTTCGCTGCCCCGAACCCCGACTATCGCACAAATATTTTTTTTTTTGCTACACCCCTGTTCCCCCCCCCCCACACACACACATGAATCCTAGCTACGCCCCTATATATATATATATATATATATATATATATATATATATATATATATATATATATATATATATATATATATATAGCGATCAAACTGTGATACTGCGTCTAAATTTTTTTTGTGCGCTCAGGACGTTGAGCGGCGCTTCAAAAGCCAAGCGGTGTTACACCGTGTGCCCGAACTGTTCGAAGATACAGGTATTAAATATATATATATATATGTGTGTGTGGAAGGAAAGGCGCAGTGGTTGGGAAGGGGAATAGTCGAGAGAAGGGTAGGTTGGATTTTATTCACGTTGATAAGATGGGTGGTCGTTGCCATGATAGTTAGAAACACTGGATCATGCCCTGTACAGAAGCGCTGTAATGATGTCAAAACTTTGCAATTTTAAGAAATATGGGACAAAGTTTCAAGAGGTTTGATCATGAGATGCAGATTTGCTTGATGTAAATTTTAAGTAACATGGCACGAAGTTCTTGAGGAGATTAGTGTTTTATAGTTTTTAATCATGAAGAGGCAGATTCTATGTCACAAAGATTCGTGGACACAAGCACAAGTGACACGAGTTTGACTCGCAAGTTTGAAAGTTCTTCAGAAAACAGGGCACAAGGACACGGTATTTTTTATTTTTTACAACAACAACAACAACTACGCCTTCATCCCAAAACAATTGGGGTCAGCGATATGAACCAAAAAAGAAATTCATTTTGGGTCTTCCACATGAATCCTTTTTCTCCAATCATTTCTATCCAACGCCATGTCCTCGGTGAGGTTCAAAGCATTCATATCCTTTCCTATCATCTCCATCCAAGTCTTCCTAGGCCTACCCCGACCTCTTTTAACTAATATATTTTCCCATTTCTCCAACCTTCTAACTGGAGCATCATTAGGCCTTCGCCAAATATGTCCAAACCACCGTAAACGATTCTCTCGCATCTTATTTTCAATGGGTGCAACACCTACCTTCTTACGTATCTCTTCGTTCCGAATCTTATCTTTTATTGTATTTCCACACATCCATCTAAGCATCCGCATCTCAGCTACACTCATTTTTTGAATATGATGTCTCTTGGCAGCCCAACATTCCGTACCATATAGTAAAGCGGGTCTAATAGTCGTCCTATAAAACTTTCCCTTCAACCGCAATGGCATTCTACGATCGCACAGCACTCCAGTAGCACTTTTCCATTTCATCCACCCAACCTTTATCCTATGATTTACATCTCCATCAATTTCTCCATACTTTTGAATGATGGATCCCAAATATTTGAAATAATCATTCACCGGTATATCTTGCTCACCAAGCTTCACTACACTCCCATCACTACTTCGTTGCTTACTAAACCGACATTCCATATATTCAGTCTTACTCTTACTCAACTTAAAACCTCTAGCTTCCAATGTTTGTCTCCATAATTCTAGCTTAGCATTAACCCCAGCTCTAGACTCATCAATCAAAACAATATCATCAGCAAACAACATACACCACGGTACATTTTCTTGAATTGATCTCGTAAGCTCATCCATCACTATCGCAAATAGGAAAGGGCTTAAAGCAGATCCTTGATGTAACCCAACCGTTATCGGAAAATTGGTTGACACCCCTCCACAAGTGCGGACATTGGTTACTACTCCTTCATACATATCTTTAATTATACTAATGTACTTGAGAGAAACACCTTTCTTCATCATTGTCCACCAGAGAACGTCCCTAGGTACTCTATCGTATGCCTTCTCTAAATCAATAAAAACCATATGCAAATCTTTGTTCCTCTCTCTATATCTTTCAATAAGTTGTCTAAGAAGATGTATAGCTTCCATAGTTGATCTTCCAGGCATAAAACCAAATTGATTCTCCGATATCATGACAACCTTCCTCAACCTAGACTCAATCACCCTCTCCCAAAGTTTCATAGTATGACTCATGAGTTTTATACCACGATAGTTTGTGCAATCTTGTATATCACCCTTATTCTTATATAAAGGCACCAAAGTACTCTTCCTCCACTCATTAGGCATCTTATTTGTTCGCCAAATCAAGTTAAAAAGATTTGTCAACCATTCTAAACCTTTCTCTCCCAAGCATTTCCAAGCCTCGATAGGTATACCATCTGGGCCAACTGCCCTTCTTGATTTCATTTTCTTCAAAGCCTCTGCAATTTCTTTCTTTTGAATCTTGCGCATGAAGTCACGATTTATCTCATGAAAAGGAATGGAGAAGTCTCCAAGATCTTGAGCATGACTATCATTAAATAGCTTATCAAAATAATCTTTCCATCTCTCCTTAATCTCCTCATCTTTGACTAAAACCCTTTGCGTTTCATCTTTGATACATCTAACCATACCCAACTCCTTCGATTTCCTATCTCTCATCTTTGCACGCCTATAAATATCCTTCTCGCCTTCTTTGGTATCCAACTTGTCATAAACCTCCTTATATACCTTAGCCCTCGCGTTTCGAACAACTTTTTTAGCTTCCTTCTTTGCTATCATATACTTCTCCAAATTCTCATTATCACGACTCTTACTTAGATTTCTATAACACTCTCTTTTAACCTTAATAGCTAATTTGACATCCTCGTTCCACCATGATGTATCCTTACCTAGTGGTGCACCGCCTTTAGACTCACCCAATACCTCCTTAGCTACTTTTCTCATACCACCCGCTATCTTATTCCACATTGATTCTGAATCCTCCTCGAGACACCAATCAACTTCCTTAACTACCTGCTCTACAAACATTTCTTGTTTAGCTCCTTTCAGTGCCCACCACTTAATTCTAGGATCTATCCTATGTCTATCCCTTTTGCGGCATTGTCTAATTCTAAGATCTAAAATTAAGACTCTATGTTGTGTAGCTACACTTTCTCCTGGTATAACCTTACAATCGATGCAACAACCCCTATCTCTCTTTCTAAGTAGGAAAAAATCTATCTGACTCGTATTAACCCCACTTTTAAATGTTACTAGGTGAGACTCCCTCTTCCTAAACCAGGTGTTTGCTAAGATCATATCATAGGACAAACAAAAATCTAAAATCCTTTCTCCACTTTCATTTCTTTCTCCTATACCATAGCCTCCATGGATATTCTCAAATCCATCCCTACTAATGCCTACATGTCCATTAAGGTCACCGCCGATGAAAAGCTTTTCTCCATAAGATGTCTCTTATACTACTCCATCTAAATCTTCCCAAAATTGATGCTTAATGGAATCATCTAAACCTACTTGAGGTGCATAAACACTAATAATATTAATAATATCCGTACCTAATACTAATTTAATAAGTAAAATTCTATCACCCTTCCTACGGACCTCAACTACATTATCTATAAACTGACGACTCATAACAATCCCTACTCCATTCCTATTCCTATTTATCCTTGTATACCAAATCTTATATCCCCAAGGTTCTATCACTTTAGCTTTCTCACCTACCCATTTGGTCTCTTGAAGACATAAAATATCAATCTTTCTCCTACACATAACATCTACTAACTCTACCAACTTACCAGTTAAAGACCCTATGTTCCAAGTGGCTAACCTAATTTTATGGTCTTGGACTAACTTCTTTACCCCCACCCGTCCAACAAAGTGAGGGAACCCTTGCCTATTTGACACCACACCCGGGCACCGGTGTGACGCGTCGCTTCTGGGCGACGACCTAGCAACCCTTGCACATTTATCACTGCCTCCGGGCCTAGAGAGTACAGCGCGTCGCTCAGTAGGGAACGCCCCAACGAAATTCTCATATTGGTTCATTTTCATAGGATATGACAAAGTTTTTATGCTGGCTGTCACAGGCCTACCGCAACCCTCCTCCTTTATCCGGGCTTGGGACCGGCAGTGTATAACTACACAGGCGGAGTTGGTATTTTTTATTTTTTTAATTAATCAAAAACTAATTTTTTGACATTTTAATAGTAAAAATATATTTTTATTGAAAAAAATTAAAATAATATATATACGTGTCAGTGTCTGTGTCATTCTCTTGTGTCACCAAGGACACACACACCCAAAATGGCGTGTCCCTGTGACATAGGGCAGATTTGCTTGCATCAAAATCCTAACGCACTTCCAAGGTACTTGGTCCGACCACTGTAACATCCCCCTAGCTAAACATTGACCTTATGAAAAGTGCAAGCTTTACATTCGAGAGAGTATCTTATGTATCGATTTCACTGAAAAAAAAGATAAGAGGAAGGAAAATCGAGACAGCAATAGAAATAAGTGGAAAACATAAAAATATTATAAAAAATCTACACTTTATTAAAATGAGTGTTAAGCCTTTCTATCCAAAGTACTCATTATGTGTAGAATTTTAAAATAAACACACATTTAAAAAGGAAAGTATAATTCTTTTGACATTATGAAAGAAAGTTTATTTTCATAATCATATAAGCAAGCTTTCAGGATTTTGGAAGCGAGCTGCTCATAAAACTTTGAAAGCTTGCAGTTTCATGCTTTCTAAGCAAACTTTCTAAGATGCATTTGAGGTTTGAAAACTTCAGTAATTATGATGCAAGCTGTAACGTGAACATGACAGCCAAACACAAAACACGTGATCAGTAAGTTAGTCTGATTAAGTAGATTGTTTCTTTTGCTGCTTTGAGTCACCATTGAATCTCACATTTTTCTTTCGAGCATTTTCTAGTATACCACTGAGAAGGGCTTAGACTGCAAGATAAGTGATTATAATAAGCAATTTATTCACCACCAAACTACATTACAATTCCAACTTCATACCAAGCAACCTGAAAGTTCAAGTTCATCTCTCTCTCTCTCTCTCTCTCTCTCTCTCTCTCTCTCTCTCTCTCTCTCTCTCTCTCTCTCTCTCTCTCTCTCTCTCTCTTTCTCTCTACGAGGTTTCCAAGATTTTATTCATCGGCATGATCTTTATCCTATTCCTTTAATCGGGGAGCATTTTTCATGGTCGAATAGGTGGATATGCTCATGCTGCAGGGTATTAGACAAGGTCTTTGTTACTCCAAATTTGTTGGATTTCATTCCCGATGTTAAGTGTGTTTTGCTAGCTCCATCTATCTCGGATCATGGTCAGGTCATCACTCTTTAATGGGATGGTTTTAAATCAGCCAGGAATTTTGTGTTTAAAGAATGGTGGCTTCAGGAGTCCGATTTTCACATGATTATTACTGAATCATAGAACAAGCCTTCTAATGAGTATTGGGCAGCTATCCGGTGTCACAAGAAGTTGTCTCGTCTAGCTAAGGATATCAATGCTTGGCTTCATAGTCAAAATGTGGTTAAATTTCAGCAAATGACTGCATGGGAGCAAGAGATTTCGGTGTTGCATCAGACAGTGTCTTCCCCTGAGTCTCTCTCTAATTTGCAACTTCAAAGTTTGCAGGTCAGATACATTGAGTTATCAATGCTATTGAAAAACTGAAGGGTCAAGGAGGAAATTCGATAGAAACAGAGGGCTAGGGTAAAATGGCTTGCAGCAGGAGATGAAAATACCAAATTTTTTTATTCATATGCTTCTCATCGTCACAGGAGGAAAGTCGTTCCTTCAATCACCATTGGGAGAGTTCTTTATTTTAATCAACACATTAATTCAACAGTCACTCAATATTTTAAGGATTTATATTCTGTTTTATTAATAGCGGAGAACGTCATTGGTTGAGCTTTTGTTGGGATGATTCAACAAAAGCAAGCCAGAATTATGCAAAGAAAGTTCTCTGAAGAAGAAATTTATAGGGCAGTCAAAGATTTGTTGGGGTGGAAAGCACCAGAAGCATATGGGTTTCATGTGATTTTTTTCAGAATATTTTGGGACTGTGTCGAGACTAATGTGGTTAACATGTTTGATGAGTTCTATTGTAACTCCAGACTGCCTAAACAAACTTGTTTGGCTATTATATTATTAATTCCGAAAGATTATGTAGCCACAGATATCTCAAGGTTTCGCCCGATTTTTGTTATAAGTGCTCTCTATCGTATGATTGCCAAAGTCTTGGCTAATAGGATGAAAACAGTGGCACACCAGATTTTTTTGAACTCTCAGTTTGCATTTATCCACAATAAGAGGATTCAACAATCTTTTATCATGGCATCAGAAGTCATTCATTCCTTGCAACTTAGCGGTCAACCATATTTTGTTCTAAAATTAGATTTTCATAAAGTCTATGATTTTGTGCATTTGCCCTTCTTATTTCAAATGTTGTCAAATTTTGGTATTGATTGTCATTTTTCTAGGTGGGTGAGGGAATTGGTTTCAAATGCTCAGGCCATGATAAATATTAATGGTGTTAGAGGAGACCAGATCAAGTTGGGACGTGGATTACGGCAAGGTTGCCCACTCTCGTCATTGTTGTTCAATGCAGTTGCAGAGGGACTAGTGGTGTTGCTTAAGCGGGCAGTGGCAAAACGATTAATAGATCCTTTAGATGTTCTGAAATCCCCATAACATATCTTTATTTATGTTGATAATATGATTATTTTTAGTCGAGCAAATGTACAAAAGATGCTTAGATTCAAACTAATCCTTCAGTTCTTTCTCTCTCTATTTGGACTTACACTAAATAAAAACAAATGCTCACTTACTATGTTCAATGTTGAGTCTACTATGCTTGCAGTAGGGAAAAAGATTTTTAATTGCATGATTTTTGAGTTGTCGATGACATTTGGGCTTGCAGTTACAAGTGAAGCACCTATCTTCAGCTGCATGGGCACCAACAATTCAAAAAGTGAAAAAACAAATTATTTTTGTGGCAGACATCTTATCTCTCCATCGTTGGTCGGCTAACTTTAATAAGACATGTTCTTTCGACTATTCCAGATTTTTTCATGTCTATGTTTGTGATGCCTGTGGGAGTGGAGAAGCATATTACACATTTACTGACGGATTTTTTATGGTCTGGGTATCATCTCCATGGTAAACGCCATTTGGTTGGTTGGTGAATGGTGGTGTTACCTAGGCATATGGCTGGCTTAGGTGTTTTTGCGCCCAGACAAAAGAGCATTATACTTTTTGCCAAGCAATGTTGGTTGGCTCATCAACCTGGTAATCCATGTGCTCGTTTGCTTTATGCTAAATATGGGGCTTCCGATTTATTACTAGTTCGACAAGGAACATGGGGGTTGGCGATCTCGCATTTGCGAAGCATATGGTTGAGGGTTTTATCGTTCTTCAGAGATCAAATTGAGGATGAAAGAAATAATGGCCAGTGGTTGCAATGGGCGATTGTGTCAAGTGGTGCGTTCCACACCTACAAAGTGTATATATCGTTGCTCCTCCCGGGGGTTGATTGGATCTCAGAGAGTGTGTTATGGGCTAAGGGCCCTTCCCCCCGATCTCGGGTCTTGGCATGGTTAATTTTGCAAGATAGGGTTCAGACCCACAGTAATTTAAAAAAGTTGGGTTTTTAGTTTTCAAGTTGGTGCGTGCTTTATCAAGATGCTGAAAAAACAACATTTTATTTATTCTGGTCATGCCTAATCTTTGTGAAACTTTTTAATAGGACGTGGAGGCATCCGGAAGTGATTGTTAAGGAGGAGTCTTTTGCGCTAGACCTGATACTGAGCCCAGTACGTATTAGTCGAAGCAAAAAGTGGAGAATGATCTGGAGGACGTGGTTGCTTACAACATGATGGTTTGTATGGATGGCACGCAACGATGCAATTTTCCATCAAATTCCGGTTGTCCTTAATAAACTAGTGCATAAAATCTTGGTTGATGTATATGTGATTCTGCGTATGCATCTTAGAGATCTCCCCTTCCCATCGATAGACATTCACCCATCTGTGGTGCCTTCTTGTCCAGAGGATCCTGATTGAGCTTGGATATGATGTTTGTTTCAATCTGTAGTTATTTTACTTCAGCTTTCCTATTTCCGATTTTTGTTTTGGTGCTTGTTCAGTTCATGTGTTCAACATTTTGTTGATCTTCATGAGTGGTAATGTTGATTATCTTTAGTCTCTCTCTCTCATACACACAGCATGACAAACCATATAAGTAATGCTTAATTGCAACTATGCCTTCACTGGTTATTAACTGTAGACTGAATTAATTTTTCACAGTGGACAGTTGAACTTTCTGCAACTGAATGTGATTACTGCTACAGATTGAACATCACCTTGATAGCATTACCTCGAGCACTAGTCTCAAAGGCTTCCTCGATCGCTGCTTGTGAGAATCCAAACCTGTGGGTTATCAATGGCTTCACGTCAATCTTTCCACTCCTCAAAAACTCGATGCAGAGAGGCCAAGTGTTCTTGTAGCGGAATACACCAATGACATCTACCTCCCTGTGCCCAATGATCAAGATAAACATGATCATCAAAATAGCATTTCCGTTTTCTTTTTCCTGGTTAAGAAACGGTTAGGCAGGAAGATGCTGTGCTTTTACCATTTGAAACAGAGAATGAGTGAATAGACAAAGTAAACAAATTCAACAAACCTTGCAGCAGCAGGAGTAAGAGGGACTGTCATATCATTATGCCCCATACCCACAAGGCAAACTTTACCACCTGCACGAGTAGCCTTGAGAGCTGTAGACATTGTTTTGCTAAAGCCTGCACAGTCAAAAGTTATGTCGATCTCTTATCCCATGGCTTCCTGCATCTGAGTAACTTCTTCATCCACATCCTGCCAAAATGACATTTATCTTAATAAATGAACTTATTCCTATGCATAGTGACAAAATTTTATCAAGTACACCATGTCAAAAAGGACTTTACCAATTTGCATGAATTTTATGAAAAAAGAGGTGAGTTGAGGGGCATCATTCACAGACTACCCTGTCTCTCTAGCTGTAAAGAACCAGCTAAAGGCCAGTTAAATCAATAGATCAAATATCATTCAAAGATTAGTTTGTCTCTGTAGCTGTAACGAACCAGTTAAGGTCATTTCAATCAATAGAGTAGCCTGTAGCTTCATGAGCTTTTCCCTATGCTCAAGTTTGACCATGACACAGAACAAGGCTTACGGGATTTCATGAGTTAGTTCTAGGAAATGAATAATATAAGTTCCTAGGAGATTGATTGTTCACCTGACTATCGGTAGTAACTTTAATACAATGATGTGCACCAATAGATTTGGCAACAACCAGCCTTTTCTCATCGACATCCGCAATAACAACTCGAGGAGCACCAAAAGCTCGAGCTGCCAGAAGGGCCACAAGGCCAATGGGACCAGCACCCATGATCAAGACATTTGTTTCAGGACCAGCATTAGCACGCCGACAAGCATGTATGCCAACACTTAGTGGCTCACACATTGCCCCTTCTTCTAAACTTACATTATCAGGTAGCTTAAAACACAAATCAGCTGGATGTACAATCTGCAAAACATAAGTAGAAGGGTTAATTTTCACCATTTTGAGATGCATGGATGAATATTGATACAGTTGCTTATGCCTTTTTTTTGTGATGCAAAAAGTTGCATTGGTATTGAAGCACATTCACAACATCGAACTAACAGCAGCAGCAACATTGGTTTACAGATAGCACTCTTATTACTGAAAAGAGATTTTTGTTGACAATTAAAACCATGAAGTAACTTCTATGGCTCTTGTAAATTGACAGTGGGTGGGAATCATGCTTTCGGTTTCTTTCCAAATTTAAAAAATTTCCACGAAATTTTTTTCATAGTTTGAAAGTACACCTTGCCATGAATCATGATCCATTATTTTAAAAGATGAAAAAACAAGCTTAGTTTTCTTTTCAATTTCTTATAAAGTAGAAACAAGATTAAGGCCATAAACCTGATTCGCTAAAGAGCCATGTACTGGAGGTGTTGCAAAAAACTTCATATCTGGGCACAGATTGTATCGGCCACCTTTACAGTGATCACAGCGCCAACAACTGATTCCTGGTTCTAACGCCACCCGGTCACCCACAGCCACATTGCGGACCTCACTACCGACTTCCTCGATAATTCCAGCACATTCATGGCCAATAACCATTGGCTCCTTAACCACAAAATGTGCACAGCGCAGTGTCTGAAAAGATGAACAAAAAGAAAAAGAAAAAGAAAGGAAAACAGACTGTATTAGTCCCCCATGCAATAGCCGTCTCTTTTCACTCACTCGGTCAAATCACATCCTATTTCACAGTAAAAACATAGATGTCTCTGTATTTGACAGACAACATGAAAGCATATCCAAAGACAAAGAACCATAATGCATGTAATCATGAATATCTAAGCCACTTAAATAAACATATGTGTTGGTGTTTGCTTAATATAAACTTACAGACATGCTTCAGATGAGGTGCTTTTCCATGTTTATGTGTGCTTTAGAGCAATAAAAAAAAATCAGCAGTTCATATCCCAGTCAAACTTGGTGATGAAGAAATAAACAATTTTGGTTAAACTGATTCGGTACAAAACATGATTTTTAGTATATAAATAATGCTAAACACATCTACAGGTTCAGATTAAGCAAGAAATACCAGTAACCATGTTTTTCTGAAGTGTAGCATTTTATGATATAAAACTGTTTAGGAGCTACTAATTTTCCTATTATATATAGGAGAGGAATAAGCTCCTCATCGGTACCAACTATTCTACAAGAGACAATTATTTCTAGGATTTCCATTGCAATTGGAGTACATCAGGAGAGATATGAGAGAAAAAGAGAGAAAAGAAAAGGAAATAGAAAAAGACGCTCCCGTCAACCTTGAATGTGTGGAAGATGGTGAACCATACATGTAAGAAGTATTACTAAAATCTGTGCTACAAGTACAAGGTAGGAATGCTAGATACAGTCTTACTCTAGTACTCTGCAGGGATCTCTAAAGTTCCAAAATTCAAGTATTTACAATTAAAATTCATGAAAGTGTTAACGCCAACTGGTTCTTGAGATCAAAAGATGAACGGCAACCCCCCAAAAGAATTTACATATGTATACCTTCAGGTAGTGAACATCACTCCCACAGATGCCCACAGCTTTCATCCTCACTTTAACATCATGGGGACCTAAAAATGACAAACCAAACCATCAAATCCTATCCCAAATTCATTTTTTCCCCACCAACATCCAATCACCAATCAACTAACAAGAAAACCCAAAATCCACCACAGGCAGAAATCAGTCACGAAAAGCACACCACTAAGTGTGGGTGCACATGAAATTCTCACCATGGCCGAGCACAGGCAAGCTTTTTGGTTTGTTATCAAGGGAGGCTCTGCTTGTCTGGCAGAAGCAGTTAGTGCAAGTCACCTTGTTAGGAGTTGCAAGTTCGAATCCCAATGGTATATGGTCGTATCACTGGTAGGAGTCTGCCTAACCCCAGCTTTCTCTGTCGAAAAAAGCTTCTTGGTTTGTTGGGTCTGGAACACAACCAGATTTAAGAACGTAGACTTAGCTTTGATTAGACCCGGTTGAGAGCATCCAGGTGGCAACATCCTTTTTGTGGCCAGCCAGAGTGGGAAAATGAGTGGTTGTCCACATTGCATTACTCTTTTGCGAACTCATGTCACAGGGACACGCCATTTTGCTTGCTGTGTCCTTAGTAACACGGGTCAACAAGCAGGCACGCCCACAAGGATATTGGCATGCAAAGTTATAATTTTAATAAAATTGTAATAGTATTTTATATTTTTAATAAAAATACATGTTTATAATTAAAGTATTACAAATAATTTTTATTAATTAAAAAAATAAGAAATTACATGTCCCACATAAGGATGGCAGTGGACCGAGGAAAAATGGAGCCCCGCCCCGCTTTGCTCCGTTTGAACCGGAGATGAAGGGTATGAAATGGAGATGAAGGCAGGGATGAAGGTTAAAATTCATCTTCGTGGAGAGATGGAGGTGAGAATGGACTTCCGCTTTTCCCCTCCCCGCCCCGCCCTGCCCCACCCCGCCCCACCCTGCATCCTTGTAAGGGATGACAATTGGCAAAGGAAAAATGGGGCCCCGCCCCGCTCCTGTTTGGACTGGGAATTGAGGACATGAAACGAGCTGGATGAGGCAGGGGTGGAGGTTAATCCATCCCGGTGCGGGGATGGAGATTTGGATCTTGAGACGGGGCGGGCGGTCCATTGCCATCCCTGGTCCCACGTCCTATTTTTCAAAAAGATTTCAAACTTGTGGATCAAACTTACGTGCGCTGTGCCACGAATCTTAGTGTCATTGGTGTGAACCCACTAGCGCACATGATTAGCCAACTGGGCTGATATTGGGTGGGGTGGGTCTTTGGCAGACCAACCCTGCCATGATTCCCTGAGCCTGTGGGCAAGTTCTTGACGTTTCTTTTGGAGTGCTCGTGAGTTGGTCCGTATGAATCATATCCATCTACAGCGGAAGCAGATCAGGTCATGCTGAAAATGAGCGTTTAGTTTATCACGATGTTTTGAACTTGTTTTTGTAGTTTCGTAGATTTTGGTGTTGGGTTTCTAGGGAACATAATTATGTTCCCTTTCACTAGCTTATTTGGAGAATGTTTGATCGTGTGTCCCACGGGATGATGCAGCCGCAGGTAGCACGGTTGCTAACAATTGTTAAACGCAGCGGACCCATGGATTGCCATCCACCGTGTTCGTGAAATGGTGAAACACCGTTCCACCCCCACCCCTTTGTTACGCTAAGAACAACACAGGATAACATGACTTTAAAAAAAATTGGGCGGAGGGGGATCTAACCTTCTTTCTTCCCATCCATGTCTCTCTCTCTCTCTCCCTTCTTCTACGTTATTCATTCTTTGTTCTTTGTTGTTGTTGTTCTTTTTCTTCTTAGGATTTTTTTTATTATATTTTTTCATTAATAAGAGGGTTTTTCTTTGATTTTCATTGATTAGGGTTTTGAATCAAATATCTTTAATTTGGGTTTTTGTTATTTAATTTTATTAAGGTTTTTTTTTATTTGATTAGGGTTTTGAATCAAATATCATTAATTAGGGTTTTAGATATTTAATTTGATTAGGACTTTTTTTCTTTGATTAGGGTTTTGAATCAAATATCTTTAATTAGGGCTTTTATTATTTAATTTTATTAGGGTTTTTCTTTGATTTGATTAGGGTTTTGAATCAAATATCTTTAATTAGGGTTTTAGATATTTAATTTGATTAGGACTTTTTTTTTCTTTGATTAGGGTTTTGAATCAAATTTCTTTAATTAGGGTTTCTTATACTTAATTTGATTATGGCTTTTTTTGTATTTGATTAGAGTTGTTTTTCTTTGATCTTCTTTCATTACGGTTTGATTTAGGATTTTTTATATTTAATTTTATGATTTATTTATGGTTTCTTTGATTTTATGGTTTAATTTTCCTATAGTTTAGATTTTTTGTTTTATTTATGATTTATTTTCTTGCATTGTAGGGTTTTATGATTTATTTATGGTTTTTGCATTTATATATAAAAATATTAATTCTTACTTTTTCTCAAATTACTCAAAATTTAAACATTTTTTTCATACTTGGATCCAGTTTGAGATCCATATTTGGGGCTAAAATCCATAATTTTTTGATAAATTTTCATAATTAGATTCAATTTCACACCGATTAAAGCATTTATATATAAAAAATATCAATTCTTATTGTTTCTCAAATTATTCAAAATTTAAACATTTTTAGTTTTTAGATCTAATCTGAGATCCATATCTAAAGTTAAAAACCATAATAAACATGTTAAAAGTCATATGATTCAAAACAAAGTTATCCAACTCATTATCCATATGTGTCCAAGTTGTCCGCATAACATAAAAATCAAATGTTGGTCACAAGGAACACAACTTCTTATCTAGTCGAAACAAATGTTGGACATAGTACGATTGTTATAGAACAAACAAAATATGTGTTTTGTATGCTATGCTCAATTATTCCCTCCAATCTTAGATGAGCCATCAAACATACCCTTAGGGAACATTGGAGTTGATCATTTTTTAAAGGATAAACCACCATATTGGTTTCCTTCACTTCTTGATATGTAATTTACACACTCTTGTATTATGTAAAGGTATGCTTAACCTCAGCTTGTTAATCCAAAAAAAAAAAAGTCATGGTAGAAATTACTTTGTATTATTGGTTCCCTTGATAGAGATTTTCATAAACTTGAAGAGGAGGCAACAAATAGCCATAGGACTGTATTTTTCAAAGCTCGTGTGTCAAGGTATCTTTTTCAACAATTTGTTTTCATATGCCCTTGCATCGTAGTTTGCAAAAACCCACCATTCTCGATTCGATAACTAAAAGTGGGACGATCGATGATTCAAAATAAAAGATGTCCTTTTTCTCAAAAATATAATCAAAGTTGTGTGGTTAAATAAAAAAAATCATAAAATTATCTTTAAAATCAACATGTTATATAAAGAAGGTTAATTCAAGTAATTTACCTTAACAATAGAGTTGCCATTAGAAACCAAGATATTGAGATTGGACTTGTCAACTAGATGAAAACTATCAACTACTATGCCTAGGTCATAGCGAAAAAAAAACTATTGTACCTAGGGATGTCAATGAATCAGGTTTGACCTAGACCAGACCCATACCAAACCCTATAGGGTCAGTGATGTAGCGCATTTGGACCAATCTAATGCATGCAAGGAGTTGGAGGATGATCCATCATTAAAGATCCGCTATGGGAAAGTATATCCACGCATACCCAAGTCAAAAATGACCCATTTGAGCCAAAATAGAGTATAAGAGTATTTTTATCCATTTATATTTTTGTATTTTTGAGATTTTTTATCCATAATATCTCAAAAATATACTTAGCTAGCTTAGTTCTAATTTTGAGGATTTGTGAAACTATAATTTTTTTTGTACTTTTGTAATTAGGTATTAGGTTCTACGGATCCCAATAATTTTAATGCCCGTTAAGATCTACTTTGAATACTAGAGGGTGTAGGGATATTTTGGGTAGATTTTGTTTTTTGGTCCAACAATGGATCTGAACCTTGGATCTATTTTAATCTTAAGATTTAAAATAATATGGTATCTTATCAAGAGGATACGTTCGAACCGAATTACGCACTAGGAGGACTGCTTGAGCGCAAGTGTGTGTACTAGTGCTAAGTTTACGAAGGAACAACCCAATAACAAGAACCAATTAGGGAAAATAAAAATGCAGCAAAAAACACCTAATGGACACGGGACGACTAAAATGTATTGTCAAAAGTTTTTAACATGGTTTTGGTTATTAATTAAAACACAAAAAGTTTATGCAACTCCCAATTATCGTTCCCAACACTTTATCCAAAAATCTATACATATTCCACACATAGTACCTGAAAAAACATTCACCAATAAATAATTTGAACATAATTAACTTTATAAAATTAACAGGAACAAAATAACAATGTTTAGGCACTTTTTGAAGTAATATAAATTTATCAGGTTTGAAAATTACTTACTCCACCTTGATAAACCTTCACAAAAATTTGTATTTACTTGTTCTCTAATTTCACAAAAAATTGGGGTTTGCAATAGGTTTTTTTTACACAGTATTTCATCAAAAAGAGAATATTTAACTATTTTACCTTGTGCTAATGCAATCAAATCCCTAAAAGAATTTAAATCACCAGCAGGTAAAAAAAAATTCACTAACATTTCAGACAAAAGGAAGCATTTCTGATGGACACTACAAGATGAATCAATTCTTATTTTAAAACCAGAAAGTATACTGACCGAGACAAAACACAGTATAAAAAATAACAATTCAACCCATTTATGTGAACTCTCCCTAGTTTCGAGTGTAGTGTTCCATTCATTCCCTAATTCAATCCTAATATGGTGTGACCAAAAAAAATTTTGAGGACAAACATCGACGAGTTGTTCCACAAACTCAAATCTAATTCAAGAGCGATGAGTGTCACATCCTTCAGCAGAGACTCGACACATGATGCTTCTCCATAGTCCTGACCATCTTTGAACTCATCGAAGATGAGATCTTGGAGGATTTCGCGAAGAGATTCTTCGTGAGTTCTTTCTGCAAAAATCATAGAGGTTTGGACAACCTCTTCTTTCCCCACATCTTCATCGAAGATGGGTTCACCCTCGAAATCATGAAGAGGTTCTTGGTGAACCTCGTCTATAAATAGGGAATTGATGACATATTTTTTGTTATCCATGTGGGGACCATGCATACACCATTCCCTAGACATCCTAAAACTATGAATCATATCAAATTAAGAAATCCGACAACCCACGCTTTAATACCAAAATAACATAGAGACTTTCTAGGGGTAGAAATTTGTAAGGAGAATCAAAATGACACAAATTCAAATGACACTTATAACGCAAGAAAGTCACACAAACAAATTAGTTTTGCAAACATGTCATGGTTGCATACAAATCAAATTTGCATATATATATATATATATATATATATATATATATATATATATATATATATATATATATATTTGAGAGACAATTTTCAGTTTCTAAAATTTAACATGCGTCAACAAGCTTCTTCAAATAGGCAAACACACACATGTAAGACTTAACTTTTAGATTCAATGTCCCCACACTTAAACGATAAATTTCAATATTCATGCACATAGGCAAATCAGATTTAACAGACTTGAACAATAAATAGATTCAGTGACGACAACGACATAAATAAATCTGCACGAATTGGTGTGCGAAAAAAAATGCACAAACAGGTGCTAACTAAATTAACACTAATTAACTTTGGACAATCTGATTTAATCAATCACGTTTCAAGTTCAACTCACTTACGAAATCAACTAGCATATTCAAAATATGAAGTGACTGGTCATGGTGCACACATAAACAGAATGCAGACTGATTCAATGCCGATTAGGAAAACATTAAATAAAAAAAAATTGATGACAAGAAAATTACTAAACAAAAAACACACTAAACGGCTGAGAGTGGACAGATTATCGAACTTCTGATTCAAACACGCCAATGTTGTTGTTAACAAAATTTTCTCATGTTGATCCACTCATAATCAGTTTGATATGAAATTAATTTCAAAGTTAATCCATGAATTTTCAAATCAGATTAACAACTAAATTTTATGAACATCACTAATGAAACATTTTTTTTCATGAACAGAGTTTAAATAAACTATAGCAGGAAATGAACAACAATCAATCCAAGCTTAATCACATAATACTCGATTCAGTTTCAATCAAATTACGTAAAAGAAAATCAAGCTAGACGTTAGCTGCAGTCCAGTTTCACAGTAAACGGAAATTCATTACTCAAAAACGCTAACATTTTCTTTTTCTCAACAAATTTCAAAATGCAACAAGTAATCGATTAACAAATCTCAAATCGAAGTTGGTTCAGATTCACAAGGAACCAATGGTACGATTCAGAGTAGCTCCATAAAGCCGGTGAAGGAGTTGACACCCATCAAACGTGCAGCTGAAGAAGGCATCCTCTATGTTCTTCGTGCTCACACGTTCAATCACACTCTAAGCTCACTCGAACTCACCAAGGTCCACCTTCTCTCACGGTTCAGCTTCACTCTCAATTTCAACTTGCTTTCTCACACTTTCTCATCTCACATTTTACAGAATTTTTAAATCATAACAAAAAAAACTGGTTCAACGTTTTTCGGTTTGGCTTAGGGAGAAGAAAGGCAATGGGTTTTCATTAGCTCTCATGAGAGGCCACCTCTCTTAAGGGTCAAGGGGAAACATCCTCTTATAATTTTGTCATATTCTTCTCTTTTCTTGGCCAATGATAGGCTTCTAAAAATGTTAGGAGTGGTCCTCTCAAGAGGCCACCTCTACCTTAGTTAATGGGGGAGTCAATAAGTTGGTCTCTCTTGGGTTGGCTACTCCAAGAAGCCATCTCTTCCTTGGCCAATGAGAAGCACCCAATCTTAGGTGGATTGAACCTTCTAAATCTAAAGATTAAAATAGATCCAAAGTCCAGATTTATTACTGAACAAGAAAATGAAATCTACCCAGAATACTCATATACCCTTTAGTACCTAAAGTAAATCCTAACAGGCACTAAAACTATCCAAATCCATAGAACCCAACACCTAATTACAAAAATATAAAAAATATTTTTATAGTTCTAAATATCTTTAAAATTGAAACTAAGCTAGCTAAGTACGCTTCTGAGATATTATCAACAAAAAATCTTAGAAATATAAAAATATAAATTAATGAAAATACCCTTACACCCTATTTTGGCCCAATTGGGGATCATATTTTAACTTGGGTATGCATGAGTATGTTTTTTCGGAGCAGGTCTTCAATGGTGTATCATCCTCCAGCTCCTCACATGCATCAGATTGGTCCAGATGTGCTACATCAGTTAGGGTTTGGTCATAAAAGAAGAGGTCCAATTAGTAATTGAGTCAGACTCAAAGCGTCTGAATAGTATATGGAGTGTATGGTTTGTGAAATTTTGTACCAGATCCGTATTTGAACCGAGTTCCAATTAAGACCCATGATTTTCAATATAAAAAAAAATATTATTTTGCTGGTATAGAGCGGGTATGGTTCATGTAATCTTTATAGGACCTGGGTATGGTTTTTCTTATAGCAAACCCGATAGGACTCGGGTCCAGACCTGGTACCAATGCCTCAAAGTCAGATCTGGATTCTAACTGACCTGAGTCCTAACTGTGCCATCTCTCTTAGAGATTTACGATCTTGAAATGGCTGAAATGATTAAAAACCCTCAAAAGGGGTGCATATTTTAAAGTATTAAACTATGTCCATTGTTTCTTAAAAAAAAATAAACACAATTTCAAACCAAAATTTCAAAAGAAAAAAAACTATTTTTTTCACTTTTATCTTGAAAAAAGTGAGCTTGATTTTTTTACCCTACAAATTAACTAGTTATTTCAAAAAATAATGCTACTTTTGAAAGTATAAAGGGTTCAAAATCAGATTGCACCATTCATCCACCTACCATACACATACAAAGCGAAGAATTGGCAGCAAGACAGTCGAAATATGACTGTTCTTTAAAAAAAAAAGAAAGAAAGAAATATGACTGCATAAGTAATAACTGTTAGGAAATTATATTCATCATCTGATAAACACAAATGGGTCATAACATTGCATATACATTTAACAGAAATTTGTGAGCTTAAACTTCCACTAGTTTTTCTTATAAGAGCAAGAACTAGCGGGTGAATCAAGCCTATAGGACAAGTCTGAACTTTATTGATGTAAATCACGGACAGCAAGAAACAAAACCAGTGAACCATACTGAGCTTGATGGAGCTGGCACCTTTTATTCACTACTATGCATGTTATGAACACTGGCATGTAAGATGCTAAGGCTTCAGGCAATTGCTCTGCTAGAGAGTGAACATCACTTTGATGGCACTACCTCCTTGAGCACTGACTTCAAAAGCTTTCTCAATCTCCACTTGGGAAAACCCATACCTGTGTGTGATCAGTGGCTTCACATCTATCTTTCCATTTCCGAGGAACTCGGCGCAGAGTGGATAAGTATTCTTAAAACGAAAGATCCCAAGCACATCCACTTCCCTGTTCAAAATGTACATCATAATTGCATTAGAATACGGGTCCAAAGGGGTTAGCATAGTTGGAGTGGGCCTCCGCTGTCATACGGGCAGTCGGGGTTCGATTCCCATGGGCGCTACTCCCTTGCGTAAGAAGATGCCTCGGCATAGGCCAAGGGGACAAGGATCCTAGCATCAGAGTTTTACGCAGCCGGGACGGTGACTATGTCTCCGCGCCCGGGTGCAGTTTCTTCAAGTTAAAACTAAAAAAAATGCATTAGAATATGAATATTGCATTTTCCAAATGCCAGATACAGCCAGGTAGAACTCAAGTTGGAGAGGAGCACGGCAATGAATATACCTTGCAGCTGCAGCAGTCAAAGGTACAGTTAATTCACTATGCCCCAAACCCAGGAGGCAGACTTTACCACCTGAACGGGTAGCCTTAAGGGCTGTTGACATAGTCTTGCTAAAACCAACACAGTCAAAAGTAATGTCAATCGCAGCACCCATAGCTTCCTGGATCTTAATTACTTCATCAGCCAAATCCTGCAAAATCATATATCACTACAATGGTCATGACCGAGGGTTTTCATCTAACATATTTCATAGAGTTTATAATTGACTTTGCTAAGAAACAGTTCTCTAATGCTGACACTTGAGGCAATATGATGCTAGTTTAAGTGGTTACTGTCATTATCGAATCTTCATTGACAGCTCTTTTTTTACCTTCGCGTCTGAAGAAACTTTGACACACTGATATTCACCAAGGCCTTTGGCAAAGGAGAGCCGTTCTTCGTCAACATCCACTACGACAATTTTGGGGCAGCCAAAAGCTCGGGCTGTAAGCATGGTCATGAGCCCAAGTGGACCAGCACCCATTATCAAAACATTTGTGTCAGGCCCGGCAACAGCCCGCAGGCAAGCATGCACACTGACACTAAGTGGTTCGATCATTGCTCCTTCCTCCAAGCTCACATTGTCAGGTAACTTAAAACACAGATTGGCTGGATGTACAATCTGCAGACATTAATAAAACCAATGATCATAAAAGTATGTTGTTAGAAATTGCATGTGAAAATCCACTAGAATGTTGTAGAGAGAGAGAGAGAGAGAGAGAGAGAGAGAGAGAGAGAGAGAGAGAGAGAGAGAGAGAGATGAAACTGTGTGGAGGGTCCAAACCTGATTGGCTAGGCCACCATGATATGGAGGAGTTGCAAAGAACTTAACATCTGGGCACAGATTGTATCGACCATTTTTGCACAGATCACATCTCCAACAGCTGACGCCTGGCTCTATTGCCACTCGATCCCCCACTGCCACATTGGTAACCACACTCCCAACTTCTTCAACAATTCCAGCGCACTCATGCCCAATCACAATTGGCTCCTTGACAACTTTATTCGCAACTTGCATTTCCTGTTCAAAATTTGCAAAGGGGCTGTGAGTTTCTAGAGCATAATGCTCAGAAATTTGTGGGTCTTTGGCTAACTAGTGGGATGCTTGAAATTCTATTACTAAAGGTAGGCGAACCGTGCACCTGAGAGAGACACAGAATATATAGGATTGGTTTCTTCCAATTTCATAAGATTGGATTTTCATAAGGGGGGTCTTTTCCGTCTTGGATATATGCACCCACTTGTCCGGAAAAATCAAGTAATTGGCTCAGGATTATGCCCTATAATACAGTATCAATGTGTTGTTTTTTTTGAGAGAGAATAAGAGGAGAAGACAATGATAAGTGGGTTGTGCAAACAACCTCCAGATGCGAGGAGAATCATAGGAACTATTGGAGAGAGAGAGAGAGAGAGAGAGAGTCTCACTCTCTGAAATGCTTTTCAAAAATTTCATACACGGAGGATAACATATCATAGTGCATTCTTTCAACCCCGCTATTCTGATCAGGTGTCATTCGGGGCGCTCACACTCACCCACAGATGCTTTTCAAAAGATTTTCATCAATGAAGGAAAACATATCGATGCCAATTGTTTGAACCCTGCAACTCATGCTTCTTTCCAAGAAACAAACCATACTTTTCTGAGAAACGAAACAAACGACATTTGAGATCAAACGGAAGTTTGTCAAGTGCAAGAAATTTGGTGAAAACTAGAGAACGCAATGCAGAATTCTGCTATGATCAACGTAGGGTTATAAATATCAAGATAACTTGGGCAGATGATATACACGTCTTAAAATGTGGTTGAGAACACGCAGAAGACACATGCATACCTTTAAGTAGTGAACGTCAGTTGCACAAATGCCCACAGCCTTCATCCTCAATCTAACATCATAGGGACCTAACCTCACAAACAAAAACACATAACCAACCAACTCAGCAATAAAACCATGTCTAGAGTCATAATTCCAATGAATAAACCAAAGATCAATATAAGAAATAACAAGAAAGAGGGCAAGTAACAGCCTGATCAATGAGAATTAATTTTTCGACAATGAGCCCAACACAAAACCAAATACATGAAATCCAAATGTGAATTACATGGGATTTTAAGAATCCCACACTCGGATATAAAACCAAGTGATCATGAGACAAAGAGAACACAAACAAAGAAATCATTCCAGTTTGTTGGAGGCATACCGACTGGTGGGAGCTTGAAAGGTTGGATTTTGAGAACATTTGCTGCAACAAGAAATGCTCCCATATTCTCTTCTATCTCAATCGGGCTCTCATCCAACATTGCTGCTACTTCCCCCATGTCTCTCTCTTCCTCACCCTTTTTCTGTCTTGCGTTAACTAACAAAGATAGTAAGAAGATTGCTTTGATGTGGAATAGAGAGAAGATGGCTGAGGTTCTTATAGTTACAGAAGCGCTGTCAAGTTCACAGTTTCTACAAGCCTTCGCCCACAGAATCATTTGATAAATACTTTTTTTTTTCTGAAGCATAAGAAAATTGTAAGAAAATATGGCCTGGCTCTCAAATAATGTATACTTTAATAGTTTTTGTGGTGCAAAGCACACATATTTATGAAGATGTGTACATCCTTTTCTATGACAAACGCCTGTCTCTGGGAATAATTCTTTGAGTTTGAATCAGGTCATGGTATCCTTGACGGCAATCTGTCTAGGGTCACTGGATTAGTTGCAATCACATTGCACATTTTTGATGTGCTGCTGCACCTGAATACCCTCCATTCTTTTCATGCAGCCTGTCAGCTGTAGGATCCAATAGCAGATGGTTGGTGTTTAAGTGCAGCAGCACATTTGAAATGTGCAATGTGATTGCACCTGATCCCCCCTCTAATGTTGTTTATGGTTGGATTTCATCTCTTAGATTTTTCTTTTGACCATCAAGCATGTCGGATTTTCGCTATACAGGCTTATTGACCGGAAGGAACCGAACAGGGACTGTTCGGGCTCAGCACGTTTACAATCATATAGTATTCGGACTCAGCTCGTATGGCTTGTGCGAGCCAAGCTCAGCTCGTATAGGCCTGAGCTGAGTTTGGGCTGGCTCACTTAAATAAAAATTTATTTTTGAAAGGGTTCCATAGCAGAACTCCAGCCCTGTAAAATGCAAGACAGACCAACAACCCAGTTGAGCTAACAAGATTTTTTTTTTTTATTATTATTATTATTATTATTATTATTATTATTGTGCTCATGATCCCAGGCCTCTGGTCAAGAGACATAAGCCAAGATTACATGATGCCACCATATTCAATAGATCTAAGCAACTACGTGCAGGATCTTTGCTTAACTTTTAAGAAAATTAATGTCAAAAACCACAAGCACCCCCAGTTTTTGGTTGAGCTTACTTTGTTGTTAACTCGATCTACAATTAATCACACTACTTTCATTGACCTAAGTGGTGCTCTCTTTAAGTGTACGTGCGTCACACGACTATAAAGCGCGTTGTTGGCCTACTAAATTGAACCTATACTCCATTTAAAACGCCAATTATACAGCTGTTATAAAGACTACTTTTTTTTTGCTTTACTTAGTACGGATGCAAGCATAAACTCAGGGAATATAGGATCCCAAGTTCCTCCTTGATCAATAATATCGTTTAATTGAAGAAATCTTCTGTATTTTCCGATCCCTAGGTACAATTAGAATCGGACCACTAAGTTCAACATGACGTAGTAAGTTTGCAATTTGACCATTTTAATTGGTGCAAAATATTTTGACCCATATTCCATGGCAACGAGTCCCCAAATTGGTAGTTTAAAAAGTTGCCCGGTTAACCTAGTTGACTCGGCCCAGATCGCTCAGTCATTGGGTCAAAAAACTGGTTAAACTCAGTTTTTTAAGAAACTTGGCCAAATCATGGGCTGATTCGAACTAGTCATGAGCTAGTCAGCTGAGTCATGGGTGAGTCATGCATATATGCATATATAATATATTTTATAAATAATTACATATATTATATAAAATATAATATATATAATTATACATGTATTAATAAAATTATACATTAAATATATTATAGAAATATCATATAATGCATATTATACATTAGCATATACATATATTTATATATTTTATATAAAATATAAAGTTAACATGATCCAGCCAAGTTACCGAGTTGACCCGGCCGAATCATGAGTGGCTCAAGGATGAGCCGAGTGATGAGTCACTGAGTTTTAAAACCATACCCAAATTTTCTTTTATGTTACTAGTAACCTTCCTAGGGACACGTCTATGGGCCCGGTAAAGTAAACCCTGGATGGTCCACAGACTCTCATGCGTTACAGGCACCGACTGGTGAAAGCAACGAGATACATCCTGGTAGCAGTGAAGAATTGGGGTTTGATCCTGTCTCTTTCATCTTGAGCATTTTCGTGTACCCCTTGCTAGCCAGGTGTGCTCAACAAGTGGGGTTCGTTTTTTTTTTTTTTTTCTATTTTAGATAATCCAAGGAAAAAAAAAGCCACCCCTTTCACCTCCAAATCACCAACTGCACATTGGCTGGCCTTGGTTGGTAAAACCCTTGAGGTCTCACCTACCCACCGGAGAGTATACCCAGCTTTGACCTTGGGGCAAGGGATGCCACCCTTGGGTATGAAACTTGTGACGTCTCATTAACTTGGTGACATTCACAAGTTGCTTCTACCAGATGAGCAAAGCCCTTGTGGGCGAGTTTCTTTTTTAGTTATCTATAAGGTTCAGTGATTTTTTTTGCAGAAGTTAACTATTATGGAGGTGTGAAACAGGTTGAATTCGTGGTGGATTTTGCCAGATCTGAAATAGAATCCGAAATGTAAATAGTATGCCAGAATTCATATCCCAATCAGATCCAAGGAGGTAAGGTTTAATCCAAATCCAAAACGCAAATGACAAAACTGGATTCGAAAAAAAATAGAACAAAAACAAGCTATTTACATGTAAAAAATACAATCCAGTCAGATTTTGATTTGGACCAACTCTAGATCTGACGTAAAATGCTGGTTTGTATCTGACCGGAATGCAAAAATAGTCTGATTGAACAGATCTGAATCCAATCCAAACGCACATTCAGATTTTGCTTAAAAGATCAATATATGAAAGTAACATGTCGGACTCGAAAAGGATATCCAACCATACCCAAACCGTTTGCATCCTTACTATTATGTTCAACAATTCTATAATCACTTGTCTACCTAGTGATTTTTGTTAAAATAAATCCCCCTTTAGTTGGTATTTGTGTTCATGATTTTTTTTTTAGTAAAAGATGTTAATAGAAAAAGGGAGAAACGAGAGGATGTGAGGTGGAACCAATGTTATCAGTAAGCCTCTCAGAAGAGGATAGGCTTAATTAGATCTTTTATAATTGGCTTGGCATCACTCATTTACAATGATACATTAACATAAGCTTTTGCAAATAAGCTTCAATAATTTTCCTTTAAAAGAGCTAGAAATAGAGGAATTAAAGGATAACCTAGTGTCTCTTGAATTAACCTAGCATAGAGAACACATCTGAAGTTTATTGATATAGAAAAAACAACCAATGAATCATACAATGAGCTTGATGGAGTTAGCCACCTTTATTCAGTAATCTGCATGTTATGAACCAAAGAATTGTTTGCCCGTATATATCTGACTTGAAACATTATGTTAGATATTGAAGGCAGCAAGCAGTTGCTGCTTGATGGAAGTGCCTCATTGAGCACCGACTTCAAATGCTTTCTCAATCTCCTCTTGGGAAAACCCAAATCTGTGTTTGATCAGTGGCTTCACATCATCACCCTTTGTATTGGTCATATGTTCACTAGCCCCGGAATCAACATTCCACAAATCGGATTTTGAATAAGGCAGAATTTTACCTGAAGTGTTTGAGGTGCTGGCTGATGCGGCAACAACATTATCCTTGTGATTGTAACTCTGGATTAACTTTATAAGTTTGTCGATGAGAGAGTGTTTCAGAAGAATTGGCCAGAGCAACTTTGGCAGAGGTTGCGTCCTTTGGTTTTTCATGCCTTGGTACGCTCAATTTGCCGTGCAAGAATTAGCATCTTTCCTTGGTATGCCCCTTCTTTTTGCAATGTGAGCAAAATCTTTTGGTTCTGTTTCTAGAAATGTTTTGCTCACTGCTTTTGGACATGGAGGTTGAGACGACAGTAAAAGCAATTTTGTCATTCTGTTCACCACTAGATTCACCATCTTTTATAGGGTTCATCACTTTCTTGCGAGTTTCTTCTCTCATCATAATAGAGCAAACATTGTTCAGAGGAGGTTGTTCGGTGGCCATCAAAATTTGACTACATAAATTTTCATATTCAGAATCGAGGCCAGCAAGGGGTTGAAATATTTTTTCTTGCTCTCTTATTTTTTGAAAAGATATCTAATCCGTGGAAGTACGGGTATAAGAGTCCAATTCGTCCCACATCCCTCTCATTTTACCAAGATACTCACAGAAGGGTTGATTCTTCATTTTCTTATTTCCTTGAATACTTTGAGAGAGTTGATACATACAGGCTATATCATATTGCTCGCTATATAACTCTTGTGATGCCTTCCACATTTGTTCGGTAGTTTTAAGGAAAAGAAAACCCTCATCAATTTTTGACTCCATCGAATTGAGTAGCCAAGACATAACTAAATCATTGTTAGATTTTCACTCTTTATATTTAGGATCACCAGGATTTGGTTTAGATTGATCACCTGTAACATATTTGAGCTTCAATTTCCCACTTAGATAGAGCATGGCAACCTTCAACCATGAGGCATAGTTTGTTCCATTCAGCAACAGTGATGTTATCTTGTGTGAAGGACTTGTAGATTCTTCACTACAAGAAATCTGTGGATTAGCGACAGACATAATCCATTGCTAATCCATCGCAAATTTGTCGCTAAACAGTTTAGCGACGGATTAGCGATAGATAACTTTCATCATAATTTCCTAGTCGCTAATTAGCGACGGAACATATCTGTCGCTACTTTTGTTGCTAATTTGCGATGAATTAGCAAATGCCATGATCCGTCGTGAGGTCGTTGCTAATCCATAGAGATTTGATTTTGCAACTGACACATATCCATTGCTATTGTTGCGATGGATTTGTGACGGATTACAATTCATCGCAAAACATCGACTGATTCAGTTTTGCAATGGATAAATATCTGTCCCTAATTCGTCGCTAAATTGGAGGTTGATACTAATTAGCGACGGATATTATCTATCGCTAATCCATCACAAAAAATAAAATAAAAAAATTTTTATTTGAAATATAAATATCAAGAAAAATTTTCTCGTTATACAATTTATATATCCTGTGTATAAAAAATAAAGTACACATACAAAATACAAATACAAAGCAACTGAAACAAATTTAACACAAGATACAAGGTGAAAAAATTTATTGATCCACTATAATCCTCATCAAGTTCTAATTATTTACAAGTGAACATATACAAAGAGTTTCTTTTGAAACAACAAGAAGGTGCAACAAATGCAACACATAAATCTAATCATCGCCAAGATTCTAAGCATCATCCTCTTCATTATCTCGATCTGCCCCTTCATCCATGCCTCCATCAGCTCCTCTACACTGATTATCTCTAGCATCCTACAAGAGAACCGAAAGGTTAGTATTAATAAACAAAATATAATGAAATAAATTGTATGCAATGCATCTAAACTAAGGCAATCAAAGTAACATGAATGAATTACACATAGACTAGCTAACAATAAAGTGAAGGACATTAACTGAATTCAAATATGTGTTCTAAGTTTGCCAAAAAAATTCATAGTGATTCAATCATGCAGATTTGTGTTCTAAGGTTGTCAAAAAAATATCATAGTGATTCAAGCATGCATATATGTGCTATAAGGCTGTCAAATAAATGTGTTTTGTATCACAATCATGCATATATGTGTTATAAGGCAGTAAAAAAAATGCATAGTGATTTAATCATGCAGATATGTGTTTTAAGGTTGTCAAAAAACTTTCATAGTGATTCAATAATGCATATATGTGTTATAAGGCAGTCAAACAATTTCATAGTGATGAAATCATGCTTATATATGTGTTCTAAGGTTGTCAAAAAACTTTCATAGTGATGAAATCATGCTTATATATGTGTCCTAAGGTTGTCAAAAAACTTTTATAGTGATTCAATCATGCATATATGTGTTATAAGGCAATCAAAAAAACTTTCATAGTGATGGAATCATGCTTATATGTGTTCTAATGTTGTAAAAAAACTTTCATAGTGATTCAATCATGCATATATGTATTATAAGGCAGTCAAAAACTTTCATAGTGATGAAATTATGCTTATATGTGTTCTAATGTTGTCAAAAAACTCTCATAGTGCTTCAATCAAGCATATATGTGTTCTAAGGTTGTCAAAAAAAATTTAGAGTGATTCAAGCATGCATATATGTGTTCTAAGGTTGTCAAAAAACTTTTATAGTGATGGAATCATGCTTATATGTGTTCTAGTGTTGTCAAAAAACTTTCATAGTGATTCAATCATGCATATATGTGTTATAAGGCAGTCAAAAAACTTTTATAGTGATGAAATCATGCTTATATGTGTTCTAATGTTGTCAAAAAACTCTCATCATGATTCAATCATGCATATATGTGTTCTAAGGTTGTCAAAAAACTTTCATAGTGATTTAAGCATGCATATATGTGTTCTAAGGCAATCAAAAAACTTTCATAATGATGAAATCGTGCTAATAATTGTTCTAAGGTTGTCAAAAAACTTTCATAGTGATTCAATCATGCATACATGTGTTATAAGGCAGTCAAAAAACTTTCATAGTGATGAAATCATGCTTATATGTGCTCTAATGTTGTCAAAAAACTCTCATAGTGATTCAATCATGCATATGTGTTCTAAGGTTATCAAAAAACTTTCATAGTGATTTAAGCATGAATATATGTGTTCTAAGCCAGTCAAAAAACTTTCATAATGATGAAATCATGCT
The DNA here is from genome assembly GCF_984573655.1 of Nuphar pumila. Lineage (NCBI taxonomy): Eukaryota > Viridiplantae > Streptophyta > Magnoliopsida > Nymphaeales > Nymphaeaceae > Nuphar > Nuphar pumila. Next base: position 113,695,793 of record NC_143255.1, on the reverse strand, counting down.
AATATGTGTTCTAAAGTTGTCAAAAAACTTTTATAGTGATTCAATCATGCATATATGTGTTATAAGGCAGTCAAAAAACTTTCATAATGATGAAATCATGCTCATATGTGATAAAATCATGCATATACTAGCTTGAAAACTAACAACATGAAACAAATGACATGCATCTTTCATACCTGACAGGCACCTGCAGACGAAGTTCCTATGTCGAACATGGCTTCATGTAAAAAGTCATGCATTGTGTCCTTAACAAGCTGGCGGACACCATCCCAAGAATTAGTAGGGTCAATCGAACACTGGGAGTTGATGCTGGCGGGAGAACTCTGAGAGCCCTGACTACAGAAGTTAATGACTGGTGTGGTGTCCATGTTACTCCCAAACCCGAACACACAATCTTTTTTTGGTTCACCGGTTGCAGTCACCCATGCTATAGGATCAAAAGACAGATGCTGAGTGGAGTCATCGTCATATCGCTCTACCATCTGTTACTCGTATGACTCCTACAAAGTAATGATTACAGTATAGATTAATAATTAAAATTTATAATGTTCATGGTAACTTGTCTATTACAATGTTTATTAATACAATAAATGCATACCATTGTCGCTCTTGCCTTCTCTGATACAAACTCTTCCATGCCCTTACGTTTATGTATTTCAACAAACACATCCTTGTAAGACATAATGCCTCCTTTTTCTGCTTCCTGCAAGGTTAAATGATAAAAAAATTAATTAAAAAGTATGCAAAAATACTTATAAATTTGACTATATATATTAATGAGCTACCATTTTCTTCTGGTGGCTTCCAAAAGTCCTAGAACCACTTGTGTGTAAATGAGCATCAGGCATCTTTGCGCAGTTTTGTACAACCTTTGCTGAGCGATTTTGAAATTCATGGCTCGCTCACTTGTCGCACATTTCATCCCAATAATTCATCCTGATAGTAGAAGGGCCATAGTCCTTCCACTGTAGTGGATCATCTATCCCACAAGCTGATTTTATTTCTGCAGTTTTCATATTGTGCAGCATGTCAGCAAATCGATTGACAGTCACCTTTTGCCATATTATCCTCGTGTCCTGCTCTTTTTTTGCGATCGTGAAGCGATTTGAAGCCTACAAATAATTTTATAAAGTTAGTGCATATGACTATAACAAAAAATTATATATGAAACACATTAGCTATGATAAACGATTGTATACCATGAATGAAGACTATAATCTATCCAACATCTCATTCGGGTACTCTTTTCATTGAGTGATCGGTCCTAAAAGATGCTGAACTAGTGACTTCCTAATTTCTCGTATTACTTCTTGTGGCTCGAACCTCGCACTGCATATGAATTAGTATATATTAACAATCGATATATACTATTTATAAGATAAGTATTGGATAAGTGAAAATGAAATACTTACGGTCGATTATCGATATATACTATTTAAATGAGTCATCGTGTGTCAGACTGAGAAGACCCTGCATCCGGCATTGTCTCGTGACATGTATAAATAGCTGGTGTAGGTGGGTCATGTGCAGGCGAAACATCATCTATAGAAAAATAAGTTAGAAATTCACATAATGCATATTTAAACTAATCAAGTATATAATTAATTAAATGATATACCTATCGAAGCAACTCGTGAAGATGAATGCTGAGACTGGCTACCACTGAGTACTCGACCACTGTGACCTCCACGAACCATATTCTAACAAATAAAAATTTATTTGGATCAATTACACAACTCTATATCTTCATAGATACATAATCAAATCACAAATAACTTCATGCAAGTATGCATATAGTCACATCAAACATTGCAATACATTCAAATCATTCACATCAAACATTGCAATACATTCAAACATAAGTGCATATGAGAAAGTGATGTGGTATGTATTACAAGATGTATTTCACTAGCTCGAGTATATTTTCTCATCACTTGTTTGACTTTCATATTCTCCTTCTTCCTCCTCCTCATTTTCGTCTTCTTCTTTATTGGGCGCCCATCTACTTGATATATCATTTGGATCACATTCTTCCATACATGTGCAATCGGACAATAGAGATATGATATGTATACCATGTGTGATATCGTGAACATAAGAGAAGTCATACATATCATCTGATTGATAATAATCACCCTCTTCAGCAATCTTGTCTTCCTGTAATTGATCATACTCGGGGTATAGTTTAGACTTCACCTTGCAAACTGTCCACAATTCATTTCTATCTGACTTCCTTGTATTCAGATATAAGGTATAGTAAACTTGTTGAGCTTGCGATGCTAATATGAATGGTTTATATGTTCCAAACTTTGATTTATGATTCACCTCCATAATGACTGAGGCTTTGTCGACACTTGTTGTTGTGAGATCAAACCAATGACACTTGAATAAAGTTACCCTATTATTTATGCCTAAGTAAGTCAACTCCATTATTTCTTCTATAACACCGTAGTAGTCATGTTCATTTGCACTATAACTGCTACCCTTGACACACACACCACTATTCATTGTTGACTTGTTTACACTGTAGTCTTTTGTATAGAATCGATAATCATTTTCGATGTACACGTTATAACATTGCACAACTTTGGTGAGACCATTTTATAAATCACATATTATTTGGTCATTAACATCACTATGGCGAACCTACAAGCATAAACAATAACTGTGATCACGACCAATTAAGTAACTTATTGTTGTTTACATGGAAAGAATGTATGTCATCATTCTTACCAACTCTTTCAACCATGCCATAAACTTATTTTCATGTTCTTTCTGTACTTCTGAATCAGTGAGATGCAGAAGTTTTTTTTGCAACTCCAGATCAAATCGTCTGCACTTAACAAATATTTATATTACTGAACTATGTATGCGTGTATAGAACTTAGTGTTACATATTAAGTATACTTACTCGATGTAAGGGTCGATCGCCGAGCAATTAAAAAGGATATAGATTTATAATGCATCTTGCTCTCGATCTTCCAAGAGTCTTGACCGATAACTGCCAAAGGCATGCCCAAGTGGTTGAAATATCAACAGTTTGTCAACTACAGTAAATTGTTCTTCATCATCACTACGAGGTGGGCAAGTGTAACGTGTTAAAATATGAGGTTCAAAGTACATAGATGAGAAATTTAAAATCTCTTCTAAAGTGTACGCCTCACAAATGAAACCCTCTACTCTTGCTTTATTTCGAACCTTTTTTTTGAGGTCAAACATGCATCAATCAACAATATACATCTCGAAATACAATAAATTCTCAATAGCATTGAAGAGAAAAATATAAAAAAATATATACCTTTCAAATGGATACATCCATCGATATTGTATAGGACCACCAACCCTAAGTTCATATGGTAAATGTATGATCATATGTTACATAACATCAAAAAATGCTGACGAAAATATCTTCTCTAGCTGACAAATAGTAGTGACGACAGAATCCCCGAGATTCTTTACCTCAGTTAGTATAACTTTCGATGCACACAATGTTCTAAAAAATCTACTCAACTCGGATAATACCCCCCATATAGGTTTGTTTAACATATCATGAAATGCTAGGGAAATCAACTGTTGCATAATGACATGACAATCATGACTCTTCAACCTATATAATTGTCTATCGTCTATCTTCATAGCCCGAGCAATGTTACAGACGTATCCATCTAGAAATCCCAACTGTCTCAACCATTGACATACCTGCTTTACTTGATCTGGTCCAAGCACGTACCTTGCCTTTGGTTTCAGTACTTTGCCATTATATTCTTTGAGTTCCAATTTTGATATTTTACATATTACTTTTAAATTCATACGGGCCTTCGGATTATCCTTTATTTTCTCTTTGACATTCATTACCGTATTGAACACATTATCAAACATATTTTTCTCCACATGCATCACATCCAAATTATGTCGTATCAATAAGATTGGCCAAAATGGTAGTTCCCAAAATATAGATTTCTTTGTCCAATTGTGATCCTTCCCAAATCCAAGGAAGGGCGTCAGATTACGGGCATCTGTCAGTCTATATGGAAAGTATCACAATTACCTTAAAATCTTTATGTCAGACAACCGTGTAGGTGGACCTTCCATTTCAGTTATGTCTGCTCGAAACATATTTTTTTGTCGTCGAAACAGATGATCGTTGGGTAAAAATCGATGGTGACAATCAAACCAGCACAGCTTCCTTCCATGCGTCAATCTAAAAGATTTTGTATCCTCCATGCAATACAGACATGCCAACCTCTCATGTGTGCTCCAACTAGATAACATACCATATGCAGGGAAGTCACTGATTGTCCATAAAACAGCAGCCTTCATATTGAAGTTTTGTTTTTTGTGCGTATCGTACGTGAGAACACTGTCATCCCATAATATTCTCAGTTCATTAATCAATGACCTTAAATATACATCAAGATTTTGGCTCGGAGAGGTCAGTCTAGGGATCAATAGATACAAGAAAAGATTTTAATACTTCATACACACGTTTTGAGGAAGATTGTATGGGGTAACAAATACTGAACAACACGAGTATGAAGTTGATCTACCCCCAAATGGATTGAATTCATTTGTACATAAACCTAGCCTAACATTTCTCACTTTCATTGTGAAGGTCTGATGAGTACGATTAAAGTGCTTACAAGCTTCCGCGTCAACAGGATATGTGATCTTGTCTTCATCATGTCGAACTTTATTTGCATGTCATCTCATGTGTTTAGCTGTCCCTGATGACATATACAATCATTGAAATCTAGGGGTGAGAGGGAAGTAGCAGAGCGACTTGTATGACACTTTTTTTGACCTCATGCTACCATTGCCTCTTGTCTTTGGCTTGAACCGAGGATGCCCACATGACGGACATGATCTGCTATTTTCTTGATCTTTGAAATACAACATGCAGTGATTTAGACAAGCATCTATCTTTTGATACCCCATACCTAGTGCATTGACCATAACCTTCGCACGGTAAAGATTTTATGGCAATTTCTCATCTTTGGGCAACATAGTTTTATCAATAGAGCACAGATGGTCAAGACATGATTGACTCAAATTATACTCTGACTTCAAATTCAGAAGTTAAAGAACTGCAGACAAGATAGTATGACTCGCGCAATCATTCCACAGTGGCTTATCAACATCTCTAAGTAAGTCATAAAATCTACTAGCTGCATCGTTTGCTGCTTCTTTCTCTACCCAATATCACTAGGACTCATAGCAGAACCCAATTTTGGTCTTGCGGCATCAAATATCAAATCCACATATGGATTATCGTGCACCACATCCACTCGTGCATCAAATATGTTTTAAAATTCTTCACCATGAAGCATCCAATTCTGATAATCAATCACAAAACCCTTCCTATATAGGTGATGTCTAATGTCATAAGGTTCTACAAATTGATTTTCTTACACATCGTGCAGGGGCACCTTATCCGACCAGTGGGATCCATTGTACTGACACTTGCCGTTGCAAATTCAATAAAATTGTCAACACCATCCATATATTCAAGTGATACCTCATTGTCAACTATCATATAATACATTCATTCACGGTTTGCAGATATTTTGTCTTATGATGTTACGAATATTATCCTAACCAGTTAAAAGAGAATCATAAGAATGCTATGATGAAGAAAATATCTAATTTATCATGCATTGATGGTAGATGTAATGATTTGATATATATATATATATATATGATATCATTCAATCACAAGAACTATGATGCAAACATTGATAACTTAATATTTTCAAGTGTAAAACCATTCATTTGAAGCATGTTTGAGGCATTGATAACTTATCATTCATTTTTATGTGCAAACCCATTCATAACATGATACATTCATTTGAAGCATGTTTTCATGATACAATTTTACATGGAAGGCATAATCAAATTAAAAATAACTTCATGCAAGCATGAATACAGTCACATCAAATATTGTAATATATTCAAATCATTCATATCAAAACAATGTCAAACATGTACCTGTAGCAAACACACTCTAATATCCCGCTAACTACTACCATGACTAGCATGAAATCCGAACTCCAAAAATAAGAGCACTTCTATTTTTATACACTAAAATCATGCTTAGCATGATCTCCAAACTCCATCAAAGCAGTCCTAGATATTCACAACTAAGTGAGTGTGTGAACAGAAAAGTGTTGCATCCAAGAAATTAAATAACCTGTGATGCGCTTGCATCACTTACTCACCATGAGTATTTACCCGATTTGCATGCTATTGTCTTTGTATTTTTTTCTTATTTCTTTTTTCATTGCATTTTTAGCCACATACGATGCTTAGCACTAAGTATCACACAATTATCTCAGCTACGCACCTGCAAAGCACATTTATATACGACAGGGGTAGCAACCCATCAAGAGACGGCAGGGGCTTCGCCACCATCTAACAGAGAGAGAAAGAGAGGTGGCATACTTGCAGACTCACTGGCAAAGGGGATCTAGTCGTGGGTCAGCTGCAGAGCGAGGCAACCGGAACAGGAGGATGATAAGGTCATCGACATGGGTCAGAGGGGATTTTTAAAAAATAGCTGATATTTACAAAATTGTCTCCTCCCCTCCCTGCCCCAACAACCTGACAGAAAAAGAGAGCAAGGGCACAACCCCTGCCTTCCTGTCAAAAGGAAAGGAAGATAGGAAGGGGCAGGGGGTGTCGCCTCCCTCCCATGTCTACTTGTCTGCCTGAAAAGGGAGCAAGCCCCTCCCTTGCTATCAGAGGAAACAAGAAGGGGCCTAGCCCCTCCACTGCGAAAAGAGGAAGCAGGGAGAGGGGTGGGCTCAGTTGCCAGGTCAAGCCCGACACCAACCTCGACCGAGAGGGAGGTGGGCTCGGCTACCTGATCGAGCCCGACCCCATCGGACCAGAGAGAGAGAGAGCGGGGAGCAGGGAGGGCCTCTCCCTCCCCTATCGAAAAGAGAGGATAGAGAGCGAGTGAGCGGGAGGGGTGGCACCCCTCCCGTTGAAATCAGGAGGCAGAGGCTTGGGTTACATCGAGCGAGCAAGGTGAGAAAGGGCAGGGGCGAGAGAGGGGCAGGGGCATCAGCCCCTACTGAAAATAAAAAGAAGGGGCAGGGGCATCGGCCAATGGCCCCTACCGACTTTAAAAGAAAATTGGGGCATGGGCCATTGGCCCCTGCCGGATTCTGAAAAACAAAGCCTCCTACCAGAATCTCCAAAATAGGCGAAAGGGGGGGGGGAGGAGAGTCCCGACCCCTTCCGTCGGCCCACTGGGTGACAGAGGGCAGAACGAGAGAGAGAGAGAGAGGTGAGGGGAAAGAAGAAGGGAAGGGAGGAGACGTATCTGGGGGAGAAGGTCGTCGGTGTCGACGTCGGCAGATAAGCAAGAGGGGGCGAGAGAAAGGTCAGATGACCAACGAGGTGGTGCCGGTGAATCTGTCAGAAAGAGAGGTGGTTGTCGGAAGGGGGATAAGGGAGGGCGAGCAACGAGGCGAGAGAAAGGGCGGGGGTGTGCGATGAATGAAATAGAAAGAGAAAAAGGGGGCTCGCACTAGGGTTTTACGGGAAATTTAGCAACAGATTAGGGACAGAAAAGTTTCATCGCAAACGCCGTCGCAAAATTGTAATGAAGTAGCGACAGAAAAACGGCGTCGCTCATCCATCGCGAAGTTGCGATGGAGTGTGAGACAAAAAAAATTCGTCGCTAATTCATCACAAATTTGCGATGGCGTTTGCGATGGAATTTTTTCGGCGCTAATTCCGCAACTAATTCCAATTTTAGGGATGGATAGTTTTCTCTCGCTAATCCGTCGTAACTTTACAATGAATTATTTTCATCACAAATTTTTGGCGCTAAATAACGTTTTTCTTGTAGTGCTTGAACAACAATGGAGGTTGTGCCACCGCTAGTTGGTGTTGATTCAGTTTCACCATTATTATCAGACACAGAAAAAATATCAGCAGAGCACCAGAAGACCAATATCAACAGAACGCTCATTCTGATACCATGTTAAAATATGATAATGAGGAAAAAATATCAACACGAACAGGTTTACGCGGTTCAGTCACAATGGACCAACATCCACTATAGAAGGCAACATAGTAGGCTTTTCTTTCTCTTATTATCTCTTCAACATGTACATGAGATATAAATATAAGAAAGTGAAAACACAATAAGCCAAGATATAAAGGAGGAGGAGGTATCCAAAACTATAGCAACGGCCCCAACAAATAATGCTAAAGATCTGCACTAAAATCTGCAAGATCATCTCCCAATCTGTTGAGGCATATGTTGAGCTTATCGTGATAACTGGCAGCCTTATGGAAATATTTCCATCAGGGCGGGACCCTGTTTCCCTTCGGTCCATTGACATCCCTAAAGAAGGATTGGGGATGGGGCAAGGCAAGGATCCGGATGAGACGGGGCAGGGGAAAGCGTAAGTCCACCTCCGCACGGGTTTTGATTTTAACCTCCATCCCCGGCCCAAACGGGGCGAGGCGGGGCAAGGCCTCGTTTTCCCCCTGTCCACTATCATCCCTACACTTCCCTGCTGAAAATGTACATCATAATTGTATTATAATATGAATATGATAGCTTGTGTAAACAAGCATGCGTGTGAGTGCTTGCATTAAAAAGTAGGTCCCAAATTTATGAAGAGAACTTTTGTTTTTCAGACACAGCTATATGGTGTAAACTTCAACAAAGCTTGCTGATTATGTGGATTATAGTGTAATGCCTGATTGCTAAAAACGCTGAGCATCTGTAGCAGAAGAGGAGTAAGAGAATGAAATGTATACCTTGCAGCTGCAGCAGTCAGAGGCACAGTCAATTCGCTATGCCCCAAACCCAGGAGGCAAACTTTACCACCTGAACGTGTATCCTTAAGAGCAATTGACATAGTCTTGCTGAAACCAACACAGTCAAAAGTAATGTCAATTGTTGCGCCCATAGCTTCACGGATCTTAATTACTTCATCAGCCAAATCCTCCAAATTTAAGCATCATTACCTTAGAGTGCCATGGTGACCAAACCTGAATGCATGTTACTGGGTTTTCACCTCATGTATTTCATAAGAGGCAGTCTTTAGCTAACGTAAAGTTTGTAAAGGGAGCAGCATTGTCTCGCTAATACTTGATGCAGTGATGATGGCTTTGGTATTAGGGATGCATTGTTACATGTTTAAGTGGGATATCCAACAGATTTGATACATGTTTTTCCTTTTTTTTTTCTAGAAACATCACGGATTGAATATATGTTATGTCACATCACATCACATCACATCAGCTAATGGATTTTCAAAGATGATCTAAAAAATCTGAGTAGAATGAGACATTTTGGCACATGAAGTTTAGGTCCAGCACAGAGTTGGAGTTAATTTGAGATCACCCAAACTGAGCCTGAGACTGAGTGCTAAATCCAGTAAGGCTGTATTTAGTAGTATAGATCCAAACTGACCTATTTTGGTCTAACTCATAGTTACCAGTGTAAGAAGTGAATAAGAGACGATGCGCGAAACATGAAGAAGGGAGTGTCTAGGAAATGCCTTGAATGCTTTAAAATGCTTTTGAAACATAAGGTGATCAAAGAGAGTAAGAAGTGACAAAGGAAACGAGTAGCAAGTGAAAAAAAAAGTAAAAAAAAAATGTGCTTTTCCTTAAATAAGTCTTTTTTAAGTTAATCTTTCAACAAAAAAAATGCATTTCCATTGTAAACAAGTTGAATTTCATTTTTTTTTGGATAATCCAAGGGAAAAAATCCCCATCTCCAACCCCACATTGGGTGGTCTTCGGTTGATAAAACCCTTGAGGCCCCCCCTGCCCACTGGGGAGTACGCCCAGCTCTGGCCTTGCTGCAAGGGATGTCACTGGGGTTTTGAACTTGTGATGTCCCATCAACTTGGTGACTTTCACAAGTTGACCCTATCAGATGAGTGGAGCCCTTGTGGGCATTGAATTTCACATCAGTCAACTTGGTGACTTTCACAAGAGCAGGGGGAGGGTTGGTTGGTTTAAGATTTGATTTGGTCGTCATGACATCTGAAGGGTTTCTTTTCATTTATTTTGTAATTTGTTTTGTTGGTTTTCACCAAACCAACCTGACATATGTGATTTACATGGTTGGGTTAGTGGGAATTGGCTCTTGGATCATCTGATGCATAGCAAGGATTTTCCTTTTAAGTGGTGCACAATCTTTTTGAACGACAATTTTGTTTATGGTTAAAAACAAACTCACACGATGCAGAAGATCAAAAGCACACAGATAAGAATAGACAGGAGCACAACGGTTTATGTGGTTTGGTGAGAAATTACCTACGTCCACAATAGTTCTCACACTCAATGTTACAAAATCATATGATTTCTTGTCATTGTATGGCGTGATTTCTTGCCGTAATTAGTTGTACAAGATATACGAGATAAACTAGGATCCTTGTAATTATCCTATGTAATATTTTATTTCCTTTGTTAGTCCTAAACTTTAGGATCTAAATTTTGTACATTTGGGTATATTATGCCCAACGTTGAAAAAAAAAGATAAGCTTTCACAAATTCTTGTTATCTTCATGGTATCAGAGCCGACCGAAAAAACCCAAAGCTAACCCATTATTGAATCCTCACAACCATGACCACCGAAAAATCTGAATCATCTACAAACTCTGACTCGTCCCAAATCGTTCATATTCAATCCGAAACCTCTGGTTTCAAACCATCCATCATCCTTACCGAATCCAACTATGATGTATGGTCTCAAATCTTGGAGATGCAGATTGCCAAACATGAAAAGATTGAGTATATTGTGGATCAAACACCTCAACCGAAGGAAACTGATGCTTCTTACGGGAAGTGGTATGCAGAAAATCAAAGGGTCAAGAGATGGTTGCTTACGTCTATGTCACCGAAAATTCTGAAACGCTATCTCCGATTGCCCACAGCACGTGAAATCTGGAAAGCTCTTGCCAAAGCCTTTTATGATGGATCTGATGAGTCGCAAATTTTTTCATTGAATCAGCGAGCTTTTTCTACCAAGCAGATGAATTGACCTCTTTCAACCTATTACGGTGATCTCATAGAAATTTTCCAAGAACTAGACCATCGTGATAGGATTGTAATGAAAGACCCTGATGATATTGTCGCGTATCAAAAATCAGTTGAACGATTGCGTGTGCATATCTTCTTGCATG